>NC_053488.1:78586212-78681166 GCF_015227805.2 Hirundo rustica | reverse complement strand
TGACCTTGTCAGGGGTGAAGAAAGCATCTCTGAAGCTAAAACTCATAACCGATCTTGTGTTCAGCCATTGGCCAAAGATTTGGCTGTAGATTGGTCATTGTTTTAAATTTGCTATGGCAAATTATTTGGCTGTAGTTGGGGAAAAAAAACCTCTCCAGAATTTTCCATTTTCTTGTTCTACAAACCTTTTCCAAGAGCCTGGCCTAAAACCTGGTGAAACCCACAGAATCTTCCGGAGCACAAGACAGATCATCCTAAATTTCTGCCCAGGGAAGGGTGAATTTTAGGATCACTCTGCTCACCTCAAGCCTGTGCAGAGGGTTTAAAGATAAAATCAGCCTGAGGGGAAGTTCCTGACCAGCTCAGCTAACGCCATGGAATACACTGTTCCAAGTTCTGGGAAGAGGAGTTTCTGCTGCTGTGGCACTCACCCACACATCATACTCTCTTAGCCTGCTGAACTGGCCCTTCATCCCTGCCCAGCTCTGTGTGTTCCAATTGTATCTGTCATTTGTTCATTCATCTAATTAGCATGGGTTAGCTTCAGATCTAATGACCTTTCCAAGCTGTTGCAACCAGTAGAAAACTCATTAAACCCAGTCATCATTTTTACCACACACAGATTTATACACGCATACTGGTGTGCCTTTGTGCAATAAAGTTTTCTGTTGCTGTTTGAATTAATTAATCCTTTTGGTTTTCTTTTATTGTCATGTAGTAGAGACTACCATGTTATCTTCCCTCTGATTTAATTCAACCCACGATTAAAACTTGAAACTAAGGGCCGAATCATCCATTCTGGCAATAGAAAGCCAGATGTTGGCTTATATTCTTCTTTTGAAAATGGAGCAAAGGTTTCAAGTATCTCTCAAAGGATGTAATATTTTAGAGGGACACATTTTTCCATCAATATATTTCATTTTTGAAACCAAAATATATTAAGGAAAAGGACAGTAATTTCAATAAAAACTTCTGTAAATATGTCTTTTGTCAAGGCGCATGGAAACAGCTTTTCTTCAACAACACAATTTTTTTCTGTTGTTTTGTGTTTAATTTTTCAAGTATATATGTATTTTTACAGTGTAATGTTATAAGAGCCCAGCAATTAAATAAAATTAATTCATGAATTCAAGCAAAATAAAGTTATCTGGTGAGATTTCAGAATAAATTAAAACCTCAATCCAGATGAAGTTGCTCTGATTCTTCATTTGAAGAAACGTGCTATGGTTTAAAAGCACATTAAAGCCTCAAGGTCAGGTCCTGAAGAGCTTCCAGAGATACTGGATTTTTTTTTTATTTGTTCCTTCCTTCTATAATTGAATGTTGTTTCACAGGACACTTACACATTGATCTGAGCCCTGTAAATATTTGATGAGAAATAGCACAACTTTTCAGAAAACCACACCCCTAGACAAAAAGCTGTTTCACAGATATCAATTACTCTTGTGTTCAAGCAGGACATTGAACAGTTTTAAGGCTCAGCAGTTTATCTTCTTCCCCTTACAAAACAGCAAAGAATTTTTATAGTACAGGGTTGCAAAACAGATTTTGTTTCTTCCTATGTGAACTCTGAATAATTCTACAAATTGGGGGAGTCATAGTCTTCTGAATACGCTTGTATTGTGTTGAGGGATTATGGTAAAAATGTCCCAAAAGTTCAAACAAATACACCTGTCAAGTTTCAGAGCTCTAGGAAAATAGATTTTATTATATATGCCACCAAATATTTAATCAGTAAGGCAATATAAACACATACCTTATTTTCTCAAATTTGCAGTGCAGCATTGGCCCTCTCTTTAGAGAAGTGCAAACAGAAACCCTGTTTGTACCTTAACAAAATGTCATCATTCACAGGAGAAACCACTTAGAGCAACTGCTAAAAATATATGAAACATCCACCTCCCAGCCACGTCATGGCCTGATTTTTGCTTTCCAGCAGAATTATTCACCTGCTGACCCCTGTTTTCACAAAAATCCAGTGTGTCTGATTCAGACCCCAAGCCAAAGAGATCTGGGAGTTGAATCAGAGGAACCTGGCCAAACTTCCTTTAGTCTCCTCTGCCCTTCAGCTGTAACCATCTCAGTGAAGAAAAAGGAATAATTTTCTAGGTTTCAAGAACTCAGGAACACAAAGCTGCTGTATGGAGGCTGCAGTTTTCATCAGGGACCCCAAAACCTGCAAAAAAGTCCCAGTATATCTTTCAAAGAAGAACTCAACCTGGAGGGTGGAAGGGCTGCTGAAAATGTTGACCCAGGTTTAGCTTCTGCCTCTGCTGAGTGTCCTCTGCTCCTCCATAGCACCATCCCACGCACAACCTTGAAAGCTGAAATGCTTTTATGAAGCTGAAAGGATGAAAGAGAATAAATCCCCTTTTTTCAAAGGGGTAAAATGTTCAGCTGGGATTTATCTAGTTACTTCTCTCCCAGGGCATGACACACGCAAGAAAGTTAAAAAAAAACCCCAACAGTCAATGGGCTTTGTGTGTCACCTTTTTCGTTTCATGCAAAAATCTGCTCCTGTTTCTGCATGCTGGATGCACCTATTCTCTTCCATGAACAGAAAATAAATGTCACCCAGACAGCTGCTGCCAAACACAAGGGCTGCTTGTGCCTGGTGACAGAGACATCAGCTTCAGGCTTGAACTTTACAAATTCTTTATCACTGCTGTTGCAAACTCTTCATGGGGTTCTTTTATCCTCATGGCCAGTTAGAAAGCAGCAATATTTAGACTTGTGGGCCTTGTATTGGGTTTATAAATGGAAATAAGTTAGTAAGCAGAATTAGTTTATTAACAAAGGAACTGCAGTGCTTAGGACACATTGCTTTTCCTTAAAATGTTTAGATCACCTGCTGTTTTGTTTGGCTTTTTTTTTCTAGTTTTGGTTTAAACATTAAGTTGCTGTTATATCCTGGTAAGTAAAATACAACAATGACAGAATAAACATACTGAAATTTTAAACTGCTCTTGATTATAAGTCAAAGAGAGCCCTGATGAGAAGGCTTACTCCATCTCTGCAGAGAAAACTTTTAAGAAGTGGAAAACCGGCATTGCTCACTGGTGTCTATAGCAGGGTGATGCTCACCTGCGCTGACTGTGGATCCCATGCACACAGCTACAGCATCTTCCAGCAGGCAGCTGGCACCTCCTATAAATATTTTGCAGCAGTGCATGAATGCAGAGATGACCAGAAGATTGTACTGTATGTGCTGTATTGAGATCTGATTTAACTCTCTGAGGCCAAGGGAAGCTCCACAGAGCCTGCTGAGGACCGGCAGGGCACGAAACATCTTTTGACTCTGTTATTGACAATCAATAGCCAATTTAATATAAAGTAATTTTATTTTGCCATTTTAAATATAGCAATCTGAAATAGCCACAATAAAAGAGACAACCTTGATCCCGGGTTATCGAAGTTGTGTGCCTGGTTCCGTCCCCGCACCGGGCGGGAGATGACCTCTGGCTAGCTCGAGTCAACACAGCCGCAGATGTTCCCAGTCCGGGGGGCACGCAGGCTATCACCTGCTGGTTGGCTTCTCAGCAGATAGTGTCGTGACAGCAACGGCAGCAAAAGAGAAAAGGCTGGCTCTCAGCTTAGCAGGTTAAAAGATGTTTATTAGCTCAAGAGCTGAGGAGCAGAGAGGCTCAGAGCTCCGAGCTGAGAGCTGAGTGGCTGAGAGGGTTTGAATCTCCCTCCTACCCCTTAAAAGCGGGAGAGGGGTTCCAGGGAGGATACAACAAGACAACAAATCAGGGAATTCAGGGGGTGTCGCAGTGTCCCAAAGCGCTGGAGAAGCGCCACAAGGGGGTGACAAGGTGCGCCCACCCCCAAGCCCTGGACCACTAAAATCCCGAGCTAAAAGAATTCCCCCCAGGGGGCCTATCACCTGAAGCCCTCTCCCTGAGATTTCGCAACCTGGGAGGGCTCCTCAAAGTGATAGACAAGCTGCCCCAGAGAGGGGGGTTGGGGCAGAGGGGATGTTACAAGTCAGGTGAGGAGTGGGAGGACTGACGCAAAACACCTTATTATACAGACAACACAAAAGGGATACAGAATTGGGGATACAGTGAAATGAACCATAACATAAACTTCTTATAAAAACCTAATAAAACAGTTCTGCACCCCCACTAAGTTGGGTGATCGTAGAGACAGTCACGAATGAACCAGCTCTCCCCCGTTCATGATTGCCTAGATACACTGGGCAGGTTTTATACAGATTTTCTTCCCGGAGGCAGTTTTATTGTTAGTTTGTATCTACAACACATATTCATGTGTTTTCTTTCTCTGGCCGCTTGGCTCTGAATGCTCCTTCCCGGCAGAGTCAGGCACCTGAATGGAGTTCTGAGAAGTTGGCATTGGGATGCTGATAGTGACATCTCTGGGTCTTCCTCTTCTAGAGGTATCACGTGTTAATCACCGGAGGAAGCAGGTGGCTCTTCCTTGATGGATGGGACATCTCCTGCTTGGCCATTCCTTTTGGTTGCTAATCTGGGCTTTGCCCTGCTATTGTTTGGAGTCTCTAGGATTGCAAATCAGTCTTGGCAAGCAGGAGAGTTTCCACAGTTTGGTGGGAATCTTCTGCTTGTAATACAGGTTATAGTTTATAACATATGGAACATGAATTTATCTCAAAATACCTATCACAGTCCCCCACCTCTTTTATAAATATATTAAATTCATATTTCTTTTAATATTCTTAACAAACTCTTCTAATTTCTATGTTCTGCTATATTACTAACAGTACTTTTTATATTTTAGAGTGATGATAAGTTATCATCCAATCTGCTATAGTTATCCCGTTCTTCTCATGATATCTCACAGTATTTCTGGTGGACAGCATTCTCTTTATTTTTTCCTCAAATTTTTCTAAAGCTTCTGCTGCTTAATTAGCCTCTTTCTTTTCTTCTAATTTCATTATTTTGGACATCTTAGGTTTCTGGCCAGTTTTTCCAACAGCGAATTCACGATCTGTGGGCAGAGCTGCAATCTGCGTGCCTTGTACCACAGAGTGGATCAGTCAAATAAGACAAGGTGCCAAGCAAGGCACAAATATTATTCCAGCAATGGAACATAATACAAAAAATGCTATTTTTTTTTCCACTAGGCTCCTTGTCCAAACAACTGGTCCCACCAAAAGACCTGGAGGATAGAATTCCATTTTTGCACAGGTACATGGGCTACCTTTTTAATCTCAGCTGCTAGGTCCCTGATGGTCTCTCTATAGTCATTTATTTCTATACAGCGTTCTGTTTCATTGAATTTCCCACAAACTCCCCCTTCCTCTGCCAATAAGTAATCTAAAGCTATTCAATTCTGATATGCAAACACCCTTATCTGGGAGTGTTGTCTGGCCAGCAGCTCTAGGCCATCTGAGGTATGATTCAAAACAATCTCTACTACAGCTTGGAGTCTTATCAGTCTATTTAATAGATAGATAGGAGTTCTGTAACCCCAACTTCCATCATTGGCCCGGGTTGCAGGACCATAATATTCTATAATTCTCTCTGCCGGCCATTCCTCCTCTCCCCATCTCTGGTCTCTGCCTGCCATAGGAAGTTCCTTTTTTAATTCTCTTTTCTGTCTATTTAGTGTTTCATACAGGGGGGCACCCAATAAATTGCTCTCTGCCTTTGGTAATGTAAAGAAAAGAGGTGGAATCATTCCTAGGGTACAGGACCCTTTCCACTTTCTGGGTAATTCGCTATAGGCTTTCTTTCTACATATCCAATGTGATATGTGACCTAAAGTTAATTTGTGTTAGGTGTTGTGATATGTAATATAAAGTTAATTTGCGTTCGGTCTGAATTAAGCTCTGTAAAACATAAAGTGTATTCGGAGTTAAAAACTGAACTGTAAGAGGGGGACATGGGGGTTGAGAGACAGGGAGGGTCCCTGCCGGGAAAAGCCTCAGGACAACTGTTAACTCAGAAAATGTGAGAGATGGTGTGACAGACCGTGTCTCCCCTGGAGATGGACCTGCTAACGACCCAGTGATTAAGAGAAGATAAATATCTTATCTGTTCCGGCCAAGCTTAACATTTCCAAAAACCTTCCCCGGACCAAGCAATCATGACATTGTTTTACTTGGAGAACTTATTCAACTGATCGGAGACCTGAACATGAATACCTAATGAAGCAACGGAAAAACAGGAGCACTACAGTCACTCTCCACTCTCAGTGGAGGACTGTATAAAAAAACAGCGGCTCGGGACATGCTTTGTGAACAGGGCAGATTTGGAGCAATAAGGTCCATTTCTGTGTTCATCCAGCACCGGAACCTGGGGTTCGACGCTGTTCCTTTTAATTGTGGCTGTTAGAGACTGAATTTAAGTCTTGAAATAAAATTCTATATTTTGATTTACGAAATTAGGCTTGATCGTTTATTACATTCGATATATACTATCAGGCGCTCTCCATCTCGCATTTACCTTCTCTGGCTCTTTCCTGTATTCTCTCAGACCTTCCAGAGATTGGTAAGGGTTAGCTCCGGAAACCTTGTGCCAACATAAACCAATTGAGTCAAACCATTCACAGGTTTCCTTTTTCTCTTGGCTCCAGTACCCAGCTGGGGGTTCTGGTTGCTAAATCTTGGTTTTGTCACTTGAATTTACAGCTAAAGTGGATATACAGGGGGTATATCCTACTAGCTCATTATATTCTCTGCCTTCCCTGCTTATACAGATAGTTCCAATTATTCTTTCATCTAATATCCACCCTTCAGGTCTTTGTATAGTTTTTGAAATGTGGGCATTATCCCACTTTAAAAGTTGTTCTGGAGCTAAACTCTCACCTTTCTATGACCACTTCTTTGCTGATTTGAGCCCTCCACAAATCCAGCAATTGGATAGACCTAACTCTGTTGCAATTTCTTGCATTAGGTCTATAAATAGGTTCTGATTAAGGGAAGGTAGTCCCCAATCACTGTATTGTTTTTCCAAGTGTTCATAATGTTCACTTAGAATTTTTAACCTTACTTGTTCCACTCTTTCTTACTTCTCATTCTCGCCTTTTTAGTTCTTGAGCAATCAAGAACTAAAGCAATTCCATTTTACTTTCTGGATCTAATCCTTCCTCATTCCTTGAAAAACAAAAAGTTTTATCGAATTGTAGGCGTA
Source organism: Hirundo rustica (assembly GCF_015227805.2). Lineage (NCBI taxonomy): Eukaryota > Metazoa > Chordata > Aves > Passeriformes > Hirundinidae > Hirundo > Hirundo rustica. The sequence continues at coordinate 78,674,051 of NC_053488.1, read as the reverse complement.
TTCTATCATCATTCCCGGGGAGATCAAGTATGATAGGTTCATTACTTAGTGATGTCTCTTTTTCATGTTTCAAATTCTTTCCTACCTAGTACCTCTTTCCACCTATACTACACATTTCTAATTGACCTTTATCATAAATAACTTCTTAACTTGGTAGTACACTACAAAAGTAGATTTCATTTTTCCTCCTATCTACACGTTTGGTTACACTGGCTACACGTGGGGATGGTCGGCATCCATCCAGTCTCCTGTTTGTATATTGCATGGAAGAATGCTTTTTCCCCCTTGAATATAGGCTTGGACTGCCCATCTCTAGGTATTGCTTTTGGGTCATGGCATAGCACCTCCCCTTCCAATTTACATAATTTTTATCAAGTGCTGTTGAAAACACAATACCCATTCTTCTTACCCGGCTGACAGTTATACTGAGCTTGGTATTTTATAACTTTTGTGGCAATATTCCCTTTCAGGCCTTGCTCACATTCATTGGTGGGGTTTCCCCTCGGTGGATCGTTGGGATGCAACCCTCCTGCTTGGCACATGGCTAGGCTCAGGACCATCAGGATTCCCCACCAGTGTGCTCTGCCTTTGCCTTCGCCCGCAGGGTAGCAGCCTGCAGCGAGGTAAACCATCTCCTTGGCAGCAGGAGTATTCTTCAGGGGTCCTAGTGCTGGTCCGAACCGCAAACCTCCTCTTAAAAATGTCCAACCTCGATAGCTTGACACTGTGATCTCTGCAGGGCACCTTATTGGTCCTCCAGCATTCGATTGCAAGGACTTCAGCCTTTGCATCCCATTTTCCCTTTATACCATTTTTGTATAGGTACCACTCTGGAGAATCTAACTCCTGTAAACCTGCCCGAGTAGCAAGCACTAGAAGACAGTTAGTCTCTTCCTCCTCCTTTTCCAAACACTTGGTACAAGCCCTTAGGTCTGTACCCCCCTCTACAGTGAGCCACCCAGATTTGTTTACACAGAACACATTTGAAATAAATAAATGGAAAACATTCACAATCTTTTTCCTTACAACTTATCTGGTCTTCTTCTGTCATTTATGGTCGCACTGTAACTTGTTCTTTAAATCTCCAGGAGAAGAGGACATTCCTCCAGGAAGAGGCTCAATCTTTTTCACTCGGGATGTGTGAATCCAACCTTCTTCTGCTGTTCTAATCATTGTATCTGTGGTGAGGAGGACAAGAAAAGGACCTTCACAATGAGGTGTCAGCTGGACTTGCCTCCAGGTTTTGATTAACACCTCATCTCCAGGATGTATTTTGTGTATAGCAAACCCTAAAGGGCTGCTCTGAGTTATCAGTCCATGCTTTTGCAAGTCCTGCAGGTTCTTATTTATAGCTATTAGGTAAGGTTGAACCTGGCCGTCTCCTACTCAGGGATGCCCCACCAGCATCCTGTGTTTGTAAGGCATCCCATATAACATTTCAAATGGTGACAGCCCAGTTTCGGAGTGTGGCACTAAAGGAAGACACTTTACCCAAGACATTTTTGTCTCTAACATTAATTTTGATAGCTGGGCTTTAAATGTTTGATTCATTCTTTCTACTTGTCCTGAGTTTTGCAGGTGCCACGGGGTGTGATACTGCCATCAAAATCCTAAAGCCTCTGCTGTTTGTTTTATGACTTTTGAGGTAAAATGCTTCCCCTGGTCTGAATCTATATGGTCTACTATTCCATATCAGGGAACAATCTCTTCTAGCAAAATTTTTGATACTGTCTGAGCTGTAGCCCTTGCACTGGGGAAAGCCTCAACCCAATGAGTTGATTTATTGACTATTACCAATAAAAACTTATAACTTCCTACCTTTGGTAATTCAGTGAAATCCACCTGGATCCTTTCAAATGGACGATAGGCTATGGGGCGTCCTCCCAAGGTGATTTGTCCTAATAGGGCCCAGTTAACCTTTTGGCAAATCATACACCCTTGCACTTCTTGTTTTGCTAATTCATAAATTCCTTTGCACTTAAAGAATTTTAAATATTGCTCTGCGAGGGCTTGAGCCCCCCAATGAGTCTGCTGGTGCAATCTCTTTAAGATCTTTCTAGCACAGTCCTTAGGTAGTAGTTCTCTCCCATCAGGCAACTTCCAACTCCCTTCTTCTAGTCTTCTTCCTCTTTTCTTATACCCCTCAATTTCTCTTTTGGAATGACATGGGGGATACTCCTGAGCCTCATTTTCCCCAGCCTCAGGTGTACCCACCCTGAGTAATGCTGCTCTTTTTGCTTCCTTGTCTGCTAGATTATTCCCTCTAATTTGAAATTGCATTCCTACCTGGTGTCCCTTTACATACACAATGGATATTTCTTTAGGCTCTCGAATAGCCTCCAGAATTTGTTTTATTATTTCACCATGAACTAAACCTCATCCCCGAGTGTTAATTAAACCCCTCTCTTCCCAAATTTTCCCAAAGGTATGAGCTAGCCCAAAAGCATACTTCAAATGTATAAATATAGTATCTTTGTTTTCTTTCAACCTTTTTAGTGCCCATAATACTGCATAAAATTTACAAGCTTGTGCTGACTAACTAACATTCAGAGGATCTGACTCCACTACCTTTCCTGACTTACCATGTACTATTGCATATCCTGACTTTTTTTTCTCCTCTACAACTCTTGCTGACCCATCCACAAACCATTTCTCTCCATCTTCAAATTCTTCTTCTTCCAAATCTGGCCTTATCTTTGTCTGAAGCTCTGTTATCTCTGCACAGCTGTGAGCAGGTCTCTCTAATGTTTCACCAAACAGAAACTGGGCTGGATTCTGAGCAGTGATGGTTCATAATTCCATCCTGGGTGAATGAATCAAAATGGCTTCATACTTTAGGAGCTGAGCATCTGTGAGACATTTATCAGCTTTCTGCTGTAAAATACTCCTTACATTATGAGGAGTATACACTACTAATGGGGCCCCAAATGTCACTTTCGTTGCTTCCTCGCTTCCTCTACCAATAGTACAACTGCCACAATTGCTTGTAAGCAAGTAGGCCACCCTTTGCTTACAGGATCTAGAAGCTTAGATAGGTATCCCACAGGTTTCTTAGTCCCTGCCCAGTCCTGAGTTAGAACACCATAAGCAGTATGATTGCTAACATCCACAAATAACTAAAACTGTCTCTTCACATCAGGGAGGTTTAACACTGGAGCGGTTACCAGTGTTTCTTTTAATATCTTGAATCCCTGTTCATCTTGTTCTGTCCATTTTAATCTATCAGTTGTTAGTTTTTCATATAGGAATTTTACTTTTTCACTATACCCCTCAATCCACTGTCTGCAGTACCCCAAAAGTCCCAATACTTGCCTAATTTCCCTTTTTGTTTGTGGAGAAGGTAAGGCAACAATTCTTGCCACCCTCTCAGTGTCCAGTTTCTTTTTTCCTTCGGAAATCCAGCGTCCCAAATACTTCACCTCAGATTCTGTGAATTGCAATTTTGATTTAGACACTTTCAATCCCTTGTTTCCTAGGAAATTTAACAGTGCTATAGTGCTTTCCCTTACCTCCTCCTTTTTTGGGCCTGCTACTAACAAATCATCAACATATTGTAATAATTTGGTCCCTCTGATGGGCACAAATTGACTCAATAATTGCTCAAGAGCTTGTCCAAATTAATGAGGAGAATCCACAAATCCCTGAGGAAGAGAAGTCCACCTGAAATAATGTTTTCTATTTGTCTCAGTATCTTCCCACAGAAAGGTAAAGTAATCCCTACTTTCCTCAGCTAGAGGACAAGTCCAAAAGGCATCCTTCAGATCTATTACACTGTACCAAACATCTTCTGGGGAAATTAAGTTCATAAGAGTGTATGGGCTTACAACCACCGGAAATTGTGTCTTGGTTCTTTCACTTACAGCTCTAAGATCTTGGACCAACCTGTAACTCCCATCTGCCTTCTTTACTTCTAGGATGGGAGTGTTGTGCCTTGACATACATGGTTCTAGTGTCCCTTTTTTTACTAGGTCACCTATCACCGGTTTCAACCCTTTCCTCCCTTCCATAGAAATAGGATATTGTTTAATTCTAATCGGGTCCTCCAGTCTTTCTATGTCTATTTTTATAGGGTCTATATCTAGTCTTCCTGCTTTCTCTAATGAAAACCATACTTTAGGATCAATTTTGTTCTCATCTTTGGTAGTCAATTTATAAACTAGTAACAGATTCCCCAGGCATATTTTATTTTCAGATTCTATCTCTACATCTCTGATAACAGGTACTTTGAATGGATCCCCCTTTGCACTTATTACCATCATTTTTTTCATCACTTTAAAAGCATCCCAATGGTAATTTCTGCTCCGTATCTACCAAAAAGGTTTGTACTTGTTTTTGGGGACCTACCTTTATCAAGGGCTAGTTCGATGTCCTGGCTCCTAAAATAAAAACCCCCTGACATCCCTAATCTTCTTGAAAATTTATTTCATCCCTCACCCTTATTTTACAATCCTTTCTAAGGTATCCTTTCTTCTTACAATAAAAACATTCTGGGAGTTTCCTCTGAGTGACTCTGCTCTTCCTGGGAAGAACAAACTGTTTTCTCTCTGCATTGTTTTTACCGTGGCATAGGAACATTCTTGCTTCTGAACTTCTTTGACAGCTGTAACCAGTATTTTTGCCTATATTTTCTGGTTCTCCTCATGCCTTCTCATATAAACTTTCTGAGCTTCCCTCAAAGCTCTTGTAATCCTTTTTCCTGCCAGTTATCTATTTTCTCAAGTTTTCTCCTTACGTCCTCCCACGATTTAGCCACAAATTGGGTTTTCAGGAGCACTTCCCCAGTGCGGGAAATTGGGTCCATCCCTGTGTATATCTGCAGGCTTTTTTGTAGTCCATCTAACCATTCTGTTGGGGTTTTATCTTTTTTTTGGCATTCCCCAAACACTCTACTTATATTTTTCCCCCTTGGCACTGCTTCCCGTATGCCCTGGATTATAATGTGCCTTAGGTGTATCATATTTTGCCTTTTTCTGACTGAGCAGTCCATCCTGGATTTTGGCTAGGCCATTTCTGTTCACCTGGTGCCCCCTGGGGGTTTCAACATTCCCAATCCCGAATGCCAGCTTGTCTTATTTCCCTTTCCTCATTATTAAACAATGACCTAAATATAGAGGTTAAATCTTCAAAAGTAAAAATACTACTGTCTAAAAATTCATCCAGTCTATCTGCAACCCCAGACGGATCCTCCATCAGTTGACCCATTTCGTTCTTGAAAGCTCTCACACCCCCGGTGTTAATCAGCATGTTCACATAACCAGTAATTCCAGGTGCAGTCGGTACCTTCCTTAAGAGAAAGAGATTATGCTTCTGCTCTTCATTTTCACTATTCTTATCATTTACTTTCTTAGTCTTATGTCTCATTCTGATGGCTGGGGGGAGCCTGCTGTAACTTTCTTTCTGGATTCTACTGGTTGTGGGGCCAGCTGGGGCTGGGGAATAGGCGGTGAGGGTGGAGAAAGGAATGTCTGTGCCGGGGAAGGTGGAATTTCTGGTGGCCAGGAGGTAATCAATGACGGGGATTGCACACAGGCTTGTGGGAGCCGTAGTCCTGGGAGTTGCAGGGACAAAATCTCTAGGTGTTGAGGTAAGAGGAGTGGGGCTTGGGGGGAAGTCAGTGGGGAGGGCGAAATGGGGGTCTGTGCCTGTGGGATTTTTAGGGGCTGTGGTGAGTGTGGGGATGGTAATTGTGAAAGAGGCTGTGAATCCTGTGAGAGAATGGCATCAGGGTCTTGTGCTGGTATGGGCTGAAGCACGAGCCCTGGTGGGGCGAACAGAGGGACCTGGGCTTGGACAGGTTGTGGTACGGGTGTAAGATATGGGGGTGGGAGATAGTCTAGGGGGTCCCAGGTGTCCCTCCGGGGCACGATTTCCTTTTTCGCTTTTATGTGGAACAACCTTACCCTTGACTCTTCCCATAGTTTGGTATAATCCTTTTCCTCTTCGTCCTTAGATCTTTTCTGTCTAGAAGATTGCTTAAAGCTCTGCAGGTCCACTTCTCAAAAGTGCCAAACGTGGGCCAGATTGCATGATTCCTTATTTCCTTACCTCCCCAAACTTCGATACAATAATACATCATTTTTTCTTTGGACCTTTTTCTCTTTTCAGGACAATCCTCCCAGTGTTGTAACATCCATCCCACTGGACTATCTCGTGGAATATAGAGAGTACCACTCTCTTCTTCTAACTTCTTTTTCTTCTTCTTCTTTTCTAGTGTCTTTTGCTGGGGTTTGCTCTTCTTCTGTCCTATCTTTTTCTTAGATTTCGAAACTCACTTACCTTTTAGAGATCCTGCATTTTGTTTTTCTTGGCTGCCTGAACAAAGTTAAGTTATTTACCTGAATCTTTTAACTTAAGTGGGGTCTAAATTACTGGACTACTTACCCCTTCAGTCAACTGAACTGTGGGTTTTCAGCTGGTAATGAGCTCTCTCTCTCTCTCCCTCTCTCGCTCTCTCTCCTCCTCCTCCTTCCGGATTTTACTAAGTCCCAAGCCAAAAGGTTTACCAGTTCTCAAAGTCCAAAGAATGTCCCTTCCTTTTTGGCTTCTCATGATCAATCCCCTGAACTCCCCAAGTTTTGGGCTTGATGCGTGAGATGAGTTTTACCCCATTGTGAGCGCTTCCCCCTTGGCTGACCACATCCCTCGCAGGAGAGTGGAACTGCGACCGTGGGGTCCGCTCTCGCTCCGTGATAATATCACGTCTCACTCACATGCTCAATCACACCTACTCAACCCGCAATACTTACAGCTCCTTTTCTTGCATGGGCTCTTTGTGCACGTAGAATTTTACGAGTAAAAATTACTGCCACGGCTCCTGAAGACCTTCCTAGTCCTCCCTGAGTTCTCTGAGAGCTCTTGAATCTAACCCCCTCTCTTTTATTGTGGCTCTGACCTAAAGTGGTTCATGATACAATGGGTTTCACGGGGTTTCCCAATCAGTCAGGCCACTGAAGTCAGCGGGGCCCCCCCTGAATAGATGGGATCACATAGCACTGAGATTGTATCCGAGTCATGGCACCAACTGTTATGGACAGCCAATAGCCAATTTAATATAAAGTAAATTTTTTTGCCATTTTAAATATAACAATCTGAAACAGCCACAATAAAAGAGACAACCTCCATCCCAGGTTATCGAAGTTGGGTGATCATGGAGACAGTCACAAATAAACCAGCTCTCCCCCGTTCATGATTGCCTAGATACACTGGGCAGGTTTTATACAGATTTTCTTCCCGGAGGCAGTTTTATTGTTAGTTTGTATCTACAACACATGTTCATGTGTTTTCTTTCTCTGGCCGCTTGGCTCTGAATGCTCCTTCCCGGCAGAGTCAGGCACCTGAATGGAGTTCTGAGAAGTCGGCATTGGGATGCTGATAGTGACATCTCTGGGTCTTCCTCTTCTAGAGGTATCACGTGTTAATCACCGGAGGAGGCAGGTGGCTCTTCCTTGATGGATGGGACATCTCCTGCTTGGCCATTCCTTTTGGTTGCTAATCTGGGCTTTGCCCTGCTATTGTTTGGAGTCTCTAGGATTGCAAATCAGTCTTGGCAAGCAGGAGAGTTTCCACAGTTTGGTGGGAATCTTCTGCTTGTAATACAGGTTATAGTTTATAACATATAGAACATGAATTTATCTCAAAATACCCATCACAACTCCGTTGTGACTTGGAGGAAAACCGAGGACACCCATTATGAGCCGTGGAAACGTCACTTCTGAAAATGGATTTCCCCACTCCATCTCCCACTTTTCTTTGTTGGTCAGCCTGCTGCAAGCTGTTCCTCTAATCTCAGTAAAGATCCTTCCTCCACCCCAGGCCCCACATGGTGCTGTCACTCTGGTGTGCCTGGCCAGCCCCACTGGCAGGAATATCCCCTGACAGGCTGCACTCAGCAGGTCAGGGATGTGATGGGGAGGTGATGTACTGGCAGCAATTGTACAGTGTTTCAAAATGTCCCAAAATTAGCAGCTGAGCTGTGGTTTCCATGCTAAGGCCATTTCCATGACAGAGCTGGAGTTGCTCTGTAAATCTGAACAGCATCTGCAAGGAAAAATGCTAAATGTGTATCAGTCAAGAAACAGAGGCATGTCTGCACCTTTTCCAATTGTTCATTCACTTACTTATTCTATGCAGGATCTCTGTGATCCCTGGAAAACACACTAATGCATTTTCAGACTGGAGTTCCTGCCCTATGAATGTTTGGGTATAAATCTCATATAATTGAGAAGCTGGCTACATTTTTGCCTGATCCTGCACTACCTTCTTTAGTTTGTGCAAGTAAAAGGAAGAAGCAACCAGGTCTGGATTAATTTTATCACTGCTCCTACGGCTTTCCCTCTTTCTCAATAAGCCCACAGCCACTGCACTGTTTTCAGGGCTGCTCTCTAGCACAGTCAAGTTCAAGGCATCCAGGGCAATTTGTGTTACAATTACATGCCAAAAAATTCCATCTGTGAGGAACCGAGGCAGGCAGCAGCGAAGAAGGCATTCTGCAAGGGAGGGGTTGTGTTTTTGATAGAGCCCCCTTCTCATGCTTAGGCTGTAGCAGGAGCTGTGGGTGTGCTCCAGACATTTCCTCTAAGCACAATTGCTCCGTGCTTCCTTGCCACACAATTTTTTGCTGCAGAGCTGTACAGGTTTCATTGTGGCAGGTGAAAATGGGCTCCAGGCTCTTGTGGATGAGTACAGAGACAGCAGCAGGGCAGTAGGGGTGCTCTCAAGTGCTGATCTCCTGTTCAGCTCCTCGGTGACAGTGGCCTCAGCCCTGTTCCTTTCTTGGCTTTTTGAGCCCTCTTTTGTCATCATCCAAACTGGTTTTGGCTCTGCTGCTGTTGAATTCCGTATTCAGATTTGACCGGCCAGCAGAATAGGCGGTGAAGTGTTCAGTGATAAAAGAGAAGCTGCAAGTATCAGTGAATTTAAGCCAGTGATAACGGTGGCTTTGTTCCCCTCATACAGGCCTTGAATAAAACATTCCCAGACGTTTCTCACCATCAAAGATACCATCCCGGTAGAAACTGACCCGTAAATTAAGGCTGAGGAGTAAAACACAGCAACCATGGGGAGCCTTGTAGTCCAAGGGATTGTGCATTATTTCGCTCAAGGAAGCAAACTTGAGGCAGTTTGTAACTTGAAGAAAGGATTCCTCTTTCCTCTCTTTCAAAGCACACAGTAAAAGCAGTATGATCATGATACAGAGATTTTTTGGCTATATCTCATATATTTGCCTTTTCCCAGAAAGTCATCAGATTATGGCAATGATATATTTTAAAAGCCTGTTTTGTTTAACATGCTCACGGTATGCCTCCAACTTCATTGTTAGTTGTAATAAATGATCAAGCCCAATTTCATGAATCAAAATATAGAGTTTTATTTCAAGACTTAAACTCAGTCTCTAATAGCCACAATTAAAAGGAACAGCGTCAAACCCCAGGTTTTGGCACCGGGTGAATGCAGAAACGGACTCTATCACTCCGAATCTACCCTGTTCACAAAGTGTGTCTTGAGCTTCTGGCTTTTATACAGTCTTTCGCTAAGGATGAGAAGCTACCTTACTTTTCGTGTCCCTTTTTGCTTCATCAGATATTCATGTCCATGTCTCCGGTCAGCTGAATAGACTTCCTGGGGTGGAACAATGTCTTGATTGCTTACTCTGGAGTGGTGTTCAGAGATGTAAAACTCGGCTGGAGCAGATAAGATACCTATCTGGTGTTGATCGCTGCGTCCTTAGCAGGTTCGTCTCTGGGGGGGACACGTTTTATCTGGTCACTTCTTCTATTCACTGAGTGCACGAGTGTTCTGATGGTTTCCCGGCAGAAAACCTCCCCCCCTGTTTCTCAATCCTCCGTGTCCCCCTCACATTCCGCTTTTCAAATCCCAAGTACATTTTATATTTTACAAAGTTTACTTCAGACCGAACGCGAATTAACTTTATATTACATATCACATTAGTCAAGGAAAGGAAAGAGATTTCTATATACCACTTATAGGTAGGCTGTGGGTTTTTGTCAGCATCACCAGAATAATTTTCAGAACACAACCACGGAGTCTAGTGCACCATTTCAGACAGACCCTCCAAACCCTCAAAAAATGGCAGAAGATCAGACAGCAAATTCCACGGAGTTTCACCAGCTGAAGATCTCATGCAAATTCTGCATATATTGCAGCGTGTTTATTTGTCTAAGACAGGTTACAGCTTGAAATAACCTTGCCAAGACTGTCAAGTGGTGAAATCTAAATATTTTGACCACGATGACTGGACTACTAACACATCCTCACTTTCTTACCGTTTCTTGAATTTCATAATCTTAAATATAAGCTGCAGGGAGCAATACTGCATTGCTAACAGAAACTGCAAAAGCAACAATTTCTTTAAGATCCTCTTCATCACATCTTTAAGACCCAACTTCACCTTTGGAATATTTCTAATATTCCAAATGGACATTGTTTTAATCTGTTGGAGACTCCGTTTTGTGCTTTGTAATAGTAAACCTTTTGTAATTTTTGGTAGGGCCAAAAATCAAACAAACAAAATTCTTCCCAATTTGATTTTATAACTTAATCTTCTAAATCTTTGGGGGAAAAAGAGAAATGAAAAGAGAAAGAAAAATGTTTATGAAGTAAACATTAAAACCCTCCATATGGGAGCAATGATGCTGGAAAAGTACAATGTTTTACCTAATCAATCACTCTTGTTATACCCAACAGAAATATTGGCTCTGTGTAGCTGAGAACTAGCAGTTGTTTAGTTCGTCACTGCATATTTTCTTAATATCTAGTAAATATATTAGTTTGCCTTTCCAAATTTCTGTATTTGTGGCAATGCATGCACCAGAATGAGAGAGGAACCATGTATTCAGTGTCTGCTCTACCCGATCAGTAAGGTTTGGAAACAGATCTGTTGGCAGCACAGTTTTTCCAACAGTCCTAAATGTTTATACCTTCTATATTTAAAAGCAGAAGTTTTCAATTTTGTGGCTTAACTCACTTGTAAATCAGGTAGACATTCTGGCTATTTTGACCAATTGGACCTTGTAGCTACAGCCTCACTTGAGTCAGTCAATATATACCCTCAAATTAACATTTTTCACAATCAATGAATATTTCCTCATGGCTAACATTAACCTCAAGTTGTGAATTGACTTCCTGGGAGCAACATTTTCCACACCAGAAATGTAATTATAGCTGCAGAATTCGAAGTGGTCCTTCATTCATCTGGTATAGACAAGTGGAGAAAGAATTTGGCCAAAGCTTGCAATTACTGGCTAATTATTATTTCAGTTGTGTTTGGTGGTTTAGATGGTTGTTGTTGTTTTGGTATTTTTAATTTGTTTGTCTTTATTTTGGGAGGGTTTTTCTTTCTTGGGTTTTGTTCTTTGTGTTGTTTTGTGTTGATTTTTTCCGTTGTTGGGCTAATTTTTTTTTTTTTTTTGTCTTTTTTTAAAATTTAATCTTGACATTACCTAGGATATTGTCGTGCTCTCCAGAGACAACATTAACAGATAGCTTCTCAGCTTAAAGCTTCAAAAGACTGTGACCTGATTTGAAGTGTCTGCAGGTAAGCAAATGACATTTGCAAACCACCAGTCATTACCTCTGATAACTTAACATTGTTGGGAAAATTGCCTAGTTATCTAGGTATTTTACTAAGGAGCTGGATGCAAAAATTTGTGTCTGACTCATCCCAAATTCTAGAAATCAATAAACTAGAGCAATATTTCTTCTCATTCTCCTTTGGAGGATCAGATGGAAAAAATGAGGTGTTTTTGGAAAGCAGATGCTTGAGGATTTTTGTGTGAGCTTGTGTGTTTGTGTATGGGGTGAATGTGGTTTTTTTGTTTGTTTTTTTTCACTGATGTGCAAGCAAATAGGAATAATGCACTAATGTCTGCTGAAGGAAAGCAGGGTCACCAAAACAGTAGAAAAAAATTTTAATAATACCCAGTTATGGCTATATGTAGAGTTGATTTGAGGGTGTGTGTACATTTTTTCCCCTTTATTTTTCCTTTTCTACACTGATTTTCTTATTTGCATTTTCCCCCTGAAAATTCAGATGTGAAGGTATGCGGAAAGTCAAGGCAAATAATATTTATGTCAGACAAAAGAAACAGCAAAATAAGGCTTTGCTTTCTCTTGCCACATATCACATACCAGAAAGAAGGAAAATATAAGAAGAAAATCACAAACTGTGGAATGCAGAGACCCATTTTCATGTTGGCTCATTATGGAGGTTCCATTGCAAAGATCAGAGGTCTGATTATTTTTGTTTATATATGCCTTCCCATCTGTAAACAGTCATTTTATTGCTGTTTGCAATGACAGATTAGATCAAATAATGATAATAGTAACTGGCTAGGTTTACATAAAATGTCATATACATTCATTGGAAATGAGGCAGTTCACTGTGACACTATTAATGAATGTGTTAAAAAATTCAGAATAATTTCAATGAAAAATCTCTGCTTCTCATCCTGACTATTCTTGCTTAATTTTATAGTCTGTACATGTCTTGATTTTAAAGAAGTACCATGTATTTAAAGTATTTGCGTCATAATTTCAAGTGAAGTTTTAAAATAGTATCAAATTACGTAAAAAGATTTTTAATTCTTTACCAAGGCCTTTGTTTTCTGTAGCAATAAAGATCCAAATTACAATCCCAGCATTTTGCATTTTGGAAAAAGATAGCAACAAACACATTAAAGTACAGCTAAATTTTGCCTCAAATATTGAAAACCTTAAAAGTATGTATTATTATTTTGGGGATTATTCCATATATTTCTCCTTCAACACTTTTATTACATTTTTAGCAGATAAGCTTAATAATGAAAAAGAAAAAGAACATTTTTAAGGTGAGTTCATACTGTATTACCTGAAATGGAAACACAATACCTAAACAAACTGATGTGTTCAGATAGTAAACCTTTTCTCCAAAATCGTACAGCCATAAAACTCCCTCACAAATTTTGCTGAAACACTTCAAAACTCCACACAGAACAACAGCTTTGGTTCCCACTAAAAAACTTGAATTTTTTCAAACATTTTTTTGTATAATGCTTTACACCACTTTCAAGAGGTTGCAGTGATGAGCAGAATTCTCTTCACTTCCTTAAATGAACAGGTTAAAAGTTTGTGATAACAACAATCATTGGTTTGAAAGAACATGGAAGAAGCATCTTTATTAATAGAATTAAAATAAGATTAGCCTTTTGGTAGTTTACTTTTACCCCCTTTAGTAATTTAAAGCTGTCTTTTGTTTATAGACTCTTATGCAAACAATTCTACATTTCAAGTAGTTAGATTAAAAAAAAAATATATTGGGAAGAAAGGAACAGAGAAACAAACAAAAGTGTTGGTTAACAATACATTAATTTTAAGTCTTAAAAAATATGAAAAAGTTCACCAAAAGAGACATTACTTATGCCACATCTTGTTACAAAGCATTTCCATCAGACAACAGTTTAGGGAGTAACCCAGAGCAGCTTCAGTTTGAAGGAGCATTTCGAAGGCTGAGTTGCATCTCTTCAGTTGCAAGTCTCATACAAAGTTTCCTTGTTGTTTTTTTTTTTTTTTTTTATTTTTTTTTTTTGGTGGGTTTTTTGTTTTTTTTTTTTTTTTTTTTGTGCGTGGATGTGTGTGTGTGTGTGTGTGTGTGTGTGTGTGTTTCTGTTTGTTTTTTTTAATGAAACATGATATCTGCAAATAACCTCTCTCTCCCAAGAAACACTTTGAAGAAAGTTCTACATACACTTTCTTTCTCACCTGACCACCTTGCCCAAATGTAAAACGACTTGTTTTTTTGTTTCCACAAAACTGAAAACATGACCAAACTGGTGTGCAAAGATTTAACTTTAGAGGAAGGTGAGAAATTACAGGAGAAAAAATTCATGTTGGAGGAGCACCAGGACAGACGCCAACTTTGTGCACATGGATCACCTGCTCTCTAACCAAAAGGGCAGTGACCAGCTTGACATCGTGCACCCTGAGCTGCCACAGGCAAAACCCCCAAACTGCAGAAAAGACAAAAAAGGGAAAAAGAAAAAGAAAAAAAAAAAAAAAAAAAAGGGACAAAAAGAAGCAGGGAAAAAAAAAAAAAAAAAAAAGCTTTAGACACCACAGCTTGCAGGTCCCGTGGGGCAAAACTATTTGCATGCCTTTGAACAAGATGGAGCAGAAATAGTAACAAAGTAGCACTGGCTTACAGAAATATGCCCTTTTTTATTATTATAATAATTTATTTTTTTTTTAAGTGTGAGCAAACGTTAAAAATATCCATCCAAGAGTGCTGAGGGAGTTGGTGGAAGTGGGAATACAGGTCTGGAAGCAGAAGAAACAAAAGGAGAAGGAAGGAAGGAAGGAAGGAAGGAAGGAAGGAAGGAAGGAAGGAAGGAAGGAAGGAAGGAAGGAAGGAAGGAAGCGAAGGAACTAGGAAGGAAGGAAGGAAGGAAGGAAGCCGAAGGAAGGAAGGAATGAGGAAGTAGGAAGGAGGAAGGAAGGGAAGGAAGGAAGGAAGGAAGGAAAGGAAGGAAGGAAGGAAGGAAGGAAGGAAGGAAGGAAGGAAGGAAGGAAGGAAGGAAGGAAGGAAGGAAGGAAGGAAGGAAGGAAGGAAGGAAGGAAGGAAGGAAGGAAGGAAGGAAGGAAGGAAGGAAGGAAGGAAGGAAGGAAGGAAGGAAGGAAGGAAGGAAGGAAGGAAGGAAGGAAGGAAGGAAGGAAGGAAGGAAGGAAGGAAGGAAGGAAGGAAGGAAGGAAGGAAGGAAGGAAGGAAGGAAGGAAGGAAGGAAGGAAGGAAGGAAGGAAGACAAATAGGCAAAGGATGGAGAAAGCATGGGAGCAGGGCTTTATTGGAAAGGGCTGCATTGTGAAGCAAAATCAGCAGCTTTCTAGCAAATTTTTGGATAATGTTCCTAGGAATAAGCACAAAAAAGTTGCCAGCTTGGTTCCCACACAGATATGAACCTGATTTGGAACACACCACTTGCTCTACCTGTTTCTGTGTTTTCCACATGCTGAACAACTGCTTCAACAGCTCATTTCCTCAACACTCCTTGAAACACCTTCAGCCTTCTTAATGGTGAACTAAGCCAGGAAAATGCATGTAGAACCGGAGAGTTGCATTTTGAAGCAGGCAGCAGAACAAAGTGTTCCTGACCATAGCAGGGGGGATTGGTCCTTAAGGTCCTTTCTGCCCAGACCATTCTATGATTCTGTGAAAGAGGAAAACAAACTGGTAAAAGAAAAACAAATCATTACCCTTTAAAAACCAAAACCACAAATGCCACACACTCACAGGTTTTAATAACTGAATGACGATTCTTTTAGGAATAATATATGTTGGTGATTTTCATGCCTGGCTGGTAAAAAGAGCAAAGACTTTTTTTAACCCCATTCAAATATATTTACAGGTAATGAACTCTAAAAAATGTCATCAACAAGCACTACACGCTGGGATTTCCTGAAAGAAGAAAGAATATACAACATCTCAGAGCTGCAATTTTTTTCACTTGGTACACAGATAAACTTTACTGGAAATGAAAGTCACCATCTATGCATTAAAAGTGTTTTGGTCTTTAGAGAAGGCATTTTTTTATTTTGCATTTCTTTATCCATGAGGAATTTTTATTGTTTGTCAGAAGAGTTGGAATAAATATTTCCTATAGGAAATATTTGAATACACCTGCAAGTGTGTATTCAAATATTCAGAATGTCAAGTTTCTGAACTAACAGATGTTAACAGAGGGGAAGAACTAAAGAATGGATGTCAAGCACTGAACCTGCCACTTGACAGAGAAGAAGATCATCTTGATTCATATTTTCTTGTTGGGAATTTCTAGAAATTCTCCATCATGTAACTCTATACTCTTTTAATTTAATTACTAATTGCCATGCAGTTTTCCCATAAAACTGTTAATAAAAAGCACAGACGTGAATCTTCATGCATGATGACATTCATAAACTAGAAATATTGACATTTTCACATTTCTGAATGACAATGGGGGAAAAAAGCTGAACCTGTCCTTCAATATCTATCAACACATATGAAACATGCACTTAATACCATTTTATTATTTTTTGACGAGTTGTTTTACTAGTGGTTAAGCAGGTGTGGCCCAGAACAAAATGAAACACAGAGAGTTGTTGGCCTCGGCAAGCAGTGATTTTATGCTAACAATGATGAGATTAACAGCAAGAGAATCAGAGGTGGAGCTTTTTGAAAGCTTGTCAGATTTTTAATTCACATAAGCAAAACAATGTGTGGGTGGCAAAAAAACCATCCCTTGCTACCGGCAAACTTGAGAAATTCACCTCTGGAGTTAGAAATCAGTTGCCGTCACTTTTTTGTTGTTGTATCTGTAGGATTGTGATTGACTAAACAAGAGCAAGAGGCAGATAATCTGTTAGTGAATAAAGGATCCACTCGTGGCTTAAATCAACAAGGAAATCCCAGGATATTACAAGCTGGCTCACACTATCTGCCTACAAGCTTATCAGCTCCTCCACAGCTCAGCACCCTAGGTTTTGTCACAACATTGGGAAGGTCATGACATCACTGGTGTTCATGACATCACTAATGCTTGTTAAATTAAACAGAAGTAATCCTGCCCCTGTACTGTGTTTCAATTAATTTCTGGAATTCACCAAGGGAGTGCTGGAAGTATTTGCTAATGCTGTGTTTCCTCAATGGAAATACTGATGGTTTCCCAAACTGTTAACTGTGATTCATGGGATTGACACAGCTAATTATAAATTTAACCAGATTTCTCTAAAGCCAGTGGCTTAACATTTGTTTGAAGCTGGAAGTAAGGGTCAGTGGTGATTTTTATTTCTTCTGAAATTAATGACCCAACTTTTATTCATTTTCTCAACAGCTTTGCTAGAGGTTTGATATCTTTAGTTCAGTTGTAGGTGCAGCTGGTTCCTGAGGGCTCTTTCAAGTCCCTACACTTAAGCAATTCACTGGAACACAGCAGCAACATTAGTGGGCCTTAACCTTGGCAAGAATTATTCCTGAGACACCTTAATAATAAGCCAAATGATTTTATAAAGAGTGAGGAAACTGGTAGCAATGGTACTCTGCAGCAAGACTGTTAAAAAAGTAGATGCTTGTCCCAAACATCCCTTAAAAAAATGATGTGTCCCCCAAACCCCAAACTACCTGCAGGGGGGCAACAGTTCCATGCAGACCTGCGACTTCATCTCTGCTGTCACAACTCTCCACCCAGTAATTAAATGAGGATGCATCTACCAGTGCACTCACAGTACCAGTGCACTCACGGTAGCAGCTCAGTTTCTCTCCTTTAATCTTGTATCTTTGTTTCCTTGGGTGCAACACAGGTACCAGGAAAAAGCAAACTCATTCAGGTCTGGTTTCTAGGCAGCAGAACCAGTTTATTCAAATTAGAGCCACCACAGAGCCCATCAACAGCCTTGCACATAACAGACCTGAATTACCTTACACGTGGCACTTCTGTGTAGAATTTGCCCAGGCTGTTCCATGTTCAATACAGCAAAATGCTAATCAACACATTTAATTAATTAGCATCTATACATAGAGCCTGAAGCCTTAATTAACATTCCTCTCTGATTAAATTGTTACTGACAATTCCAAGTCTCAGGTGAAACTGAGTGTCGGAAGTTTTAGTGCTTGATCTTCCACCCCCCTGTCTCCCAGGACTTCAAAGTGAACACGAGGTCAATTTCTCAAATCCAGTGGAGCTTTGCCATGCCCTTTTTCTTCATTGGCATTATCTCCCACAGCAAAAACCATCCACTTAGAAGTTTTGCCTGTTTCTCAGTCCCTTGATATCACCACACCACTGTGGGTTAGTTTCATAAAAGATTTAAGATGCTAGACCATTACTTTTCAAAGATAAAATGTCACTGGATTTATATCTGTTCTGTTCCACAAAAAAGAGATAAGGTAAGAAAGCCTCATATCAACTTGAGCAAACAATATTCATTGTAACTTTTTGCTCTCCTCTCTGTAAAAGTAATTTTCCTTGTCTTAAAAATGCCATTACTTTGTCATACAGTTTGTATCTCCTGTTGTATTTTTGTAACCTATCTCCCAAATGGTTAAACCACTGAGAAGGTAACTAGCTATAAATACACCTAAATCTGTATTTCTAACAGGCTGTATTCTCAACATCAACAGGATTTTACACAGCCAAAAATGACAAAGTCTTCTAAATTATGACAGAAAGTCACATTGTATGCAGTATATCACATCTTGCTAAAATCTGGACATTTCTTTTCAAAAAAGAGGCTACCAAATATTGGATGAACTCGAAAATTACCAGGTTGAGGTGATTTATAGTGATAAAAGAGGTCTTCATTCCTTTTTTATCAGACAAACTTCTTTCTGTCTAAAAGAGCATGACGGCTTGATTGCTCACCTCAAGCTCTGAAGTCCAAGTGATTAATTTATTTTGTTTTGTAATCTCCTCCTCCAAGGGGACCAGCTTAGGATAAAACTCAACATATTGGTCCCTAACATGAAACCATCTGAGATGCTGAAGTAACAGAAACATCCAGACTTTTATCAGTTTTGTGGGGCTATATACAACACAAAAGTCTAATTTCAGCTTCACAAACTGAAAAGATTTCTGGTACTGAAGTTTTCTTTTCTAAAAAAATAAAACCAAAACCATATCTTTATCGCTTAGATAAAATGTATGTTAAGAAATGTGATTGGGTACTCACAGAGAATTTGTTACAGATATGCAAAGGTTTTTATACTATAATGTATGTTGACATAGTAAATGATATATCATACGAAAAATGATATGTCATATAAAGAAAACTAATTTGGTATAGATATTAACTTCTGCTGATTTGCAACTTGCAAATATTGAGATTTTAAGTCTTCAAAACTGTAAGAGGAAATGTTTCAAGATCTTGTAAATTTGCATAAAGTGCGGAAACAAATCTCCTCAGCTCCTTTGCTTATCTCTATCTCTAAGTGAATTGTCATTCACCTTTTAACTCATCTGTGTTCTACATGTTTCTTTTTCATCTTTTTATAGGTCTTTAGAGGTATCCAAGCTAAATAAATTTTGTCAGCTTGCAATGGCAGCTCTGTATCAAAAGGAAAACAAGTGTGTAGGTTTCGTAATTAGTAGATTGCATCACAGAGAGGGAAAGTAGCAACTTCTTGCAAAAGCTAGCTGAAAAACAAGATCATACCTCCCTCTTGATATGGTATCAATGCAACTTACAATTGGAAAATAAGCTCATAAATTGTCTATTTTCTCAGAAGGTGTTTTTGTTTGTTTGTTTGTGTGTTTTCTGGAAGAAGGATTTTAAAAATCCAAGAACTTCTAGGAAAAGCAGGAGACTGAATATGATTTGTACACTTGTTAAAATTTTCCTGAGGGATAAAAATAGCCTTCAAGCACTCTCCTCTACCCTTGGGCTCCATCAGGAGCACTTTCCATTACTCACCTCCTGATTTTGCTCTAGCATAAAAAAATAGTGTTTGGGAAGCAAATGTGGCGAAGGGGAGAGGATGTAAAGTAGTTTCCTGAGGCGGGAGGGACAATGTGTGAAACAGTTTGATAGTTCCTCATCACCAGGAAATTCTAATGCTGTTTTGTGGTCAGCATTTGGCAAAGGATTGTGGTGTGAGGAGCAGATGGAGCAGCGATCCCCTGTTTTTTTATCTGTGGCCTGCCACACAGCCAGAAGCTACTGCTGCTGCTCAGCAAACAAAGACAAGCCTGGATGATGCTGCCTCCTTCATACAGACCTGACATGTTTGATATCTGATTTGAAAAATTGCTGGGCTAAAGAGAGTCAAATGAGCTTTCCCCTGTTAGTTTGGGTTGGTTAACCTCTTGTTTACAAGAGAGCTCTGCAGCTCTGCCTATTCTGTTTGGATAATACCCATCTATCAAGCACTCATGACTGATGTCTTAGTAGAGTTAGAGCTATTATTATTATTATTATTATTATTATTATTATTATTATTATTATTATTAGATTAAATATATATTAAATAGATTAAATTATTATTAAATATATATTAAATTATTATATATTTATTATTATCCACCAATTTCTAGGGCAGAATGCAGTGAAACATCTCTTACAGTAAATATTTCTTTAAGAGGCTTGGGGGGCAAACCTAGACCTGTATGACACGTTCAGGTTAAGTCTCTGTGTTGATGAGATTGATAGATGGATCCCCAAAGAAGGGCAGAGATCCCTGCCCCTCCTTCAGGAGCACTGCCCTACGGGATTGATAATTGAGTCGGTGTTATGCTAAAGAGTTGTCATAGCTACAGAGCTTGGCTCAGGGAGGCTCATTCATCACTGACCAAGAGCCTTTTGCTATCATCTATGGGTGCTTGGATGCAAAATACTCATGCTTCCTTGTCCTGGTTAATTCTGACTGCAGCCAAGAGCAGGCAGTAACTGTTATCATTAGAAATTGATTTATGCTTGCCTAAAAGACAGTCAGAGCTGGGTTAGGGCAGTGCTGGAAAACTTCCTAATGAGAAAGCACCCAAAAAGCTGCGTCAAGAAGACACAGGCAGCATCAGCAGTTAAAGCAGGTGACAGAAATCAACAGAAGAATTCTCCAGCCATTTGTGGCTGAGAAGAAACTTGAAAGAAAGCAAACTATAGTCAGGCTCCATCTGTGGCAGTGTTCAAGTCACAGCACACGATGATAAAGTGGGTGACAACCCTGTCCATGGTGTGGGAGCTGGAACTGGATGATCTCTATGGTCCCCTCCAACTCAAGGTGTTCTATGATTCCATGATAAGACCACATATTCTTCATCCTCCTGTCTTGCTGTGAGGGATGATGTCTCAGTGCACAGCTGCCAAACATCTGGTAGCTTTATGCTATGCCAAAGTCACTGTAGGCAATGTGGATACCCTCAACGACAGGGACAAGAGGAAAAAGCAAACTCTGATCCTCTGTTCTGCACCTTCCCTGCTGAGGTTGGTGGTTAAAGGCTACACATTTTCTATGGAATGAACACTAGTGTAAGGGATTTTTTTTTTTGGGGGGGGGGTCTCTCTGAAGCATTTATGTGTCCTGATGCCACTCCTTGGCAAGCACCTTGGTTTGACAGGAGCAGACACTGATGAGATGCCAAAACACATCCTCAAATGCCTTCTTAGCTGAATAAATATTTCTTTTGGACACTGTGATGCAGCAATAGGATGGGGCCCATCTGTGACACCATCCTTGCATGTAGATAAGCAAGTATGAGTTTAATCCAAGTAATCCAAGCCTTTGACAGGGACTCAGTCTTTTCAAATTCACACAATTTGTGAAAACAAGGAAATCTACATGCCGGATCAACCAATCCAAAATTTTTGGAAGTCCCCATGTTCCAGCCCTGAAAAGTTAATTTCCTTTTGCCCCTTAAGTTGCTCTTCCGTGTTGCAACATGACCTGCATGTACATTCTCTCTGTTTTACCCTTTTATTTCTCTGTTCCTTTGCCACATATCTCAGATATTCCTCAGCTTATTACCAGGAAACCAACAGGTGTTTGACAGATGGCAAATTGCCTGGTATTAATTGCTGGGAAATTGCTCGCTCAGAGATCTTATCCCTTCATATTCTACTCCATTTACTAATTGGCATTCTTGATAGGTGATAAGGGAAGAATAATAATTAGATATAGACAGAGCATTTTGACTGATGCAATCTGCACAGCAAATACCTGAGCAGCAGCAATCGCAACTGCTCAGGAGCTGGCAGGAAGCTCTGCACAGAGGTTGGTGCATCTTGTTCAGAGAGGCAGAATGCTGGTGAACTATTGTCTGTCTTCCCAGAGCTTGGATATCCATGAAAGGTATTGATTTGGAAGGTGTTAATTAGTCCATTCTACAGCAGCCTTGGGAGAGGGAAGTCTCAGGCCTTGAAGCAAATTAAGCAGGCCATTCCTAGAGGCAGCTGAAGAGGCTTTAGCAGTACGCGATCACAGCTCCCAGCACTTTTCTCTGGAGAGGTTCAGCCCCTGACATGCCCTGGGCGCTGTTTTGGCGCTGGCTCTGCAAGGGCTCTAGAACCCATTCTGGGTTGTTCCTGGCAATCCTCAGTGGTGTTTCCATGAGTAGTGACCATTTCACAATCCCTGGCACACATCTGCTCTGCTCACACGAGTCACCATCAGAGACTCCAGCCAGGCAGGGCAACAGAAAAGGAACAGATGGGGCTGTTCAGGAAAAGGAATGCTTCCCAGCAAGAGCCATCAGAAATATTTAATCAACAAAGATTAATATCTTTAATTTGTTATGGAAAAAACCCAGAGAAATACTGTTGTATGGGTAACTGTTTCAGACTTCTCTGTTGTGATAAATGTGTGATGAATAAATATCTGGAACTAGGCTGGCCTTAGAAGAGAGGGTTCCTGAGTGCTGACCATTGGGAATTTAATGAAAGTGGAAGTAGCATGTATTTAAAGGTAAAACAACAATGTGAAAGTGGAATGACCTCCAGGTCTGCAGGCTGAGAGATCTGCCTCAGGTGTGCTTGTTCACACTTTCAAATCAGCGTCCTTTTTGTATATACACTCCCCTTTTGTTTTGACTTTTTTGTGACTCATTCACGGAGCAGTACTGCTGACAGCAGCATCAATCCCAAAAAAGCCAAAACCAGTTGTGTGAGGGCTTCAGTAAAACACCAGACCACATACTGAAATACTCTCCAAAGAAGACTGAGAGCATGCCTCAGCTCATTTAAAAACAGAAAGATATGGCATTTTACACATGCTCTGTTCCCATCAAAGCAGCTGACATGGTACAGGCTAGACCCCAAATATCACAACAGATTTACAAACAGATTACAAAGGAACCAAAAAAAAAAAAAAAAAAAAAAAAAAAAAAAAAAAAAAAAAAAAAAAAAAAGAAAGAAAAAGAAAAAGAAAAAAAAATCAAGAAAAAAAAAAATCTGAGTGAAATACATGACACCATTTGAAAGCAAATGAAAGGACAAAATTCTTCTAGCTATTGATCTCCGGAGAAACCACTTAAGGATGATAACAACCCTTCACCTTCTTTCTTTGGCTGTTTTTGGGGTTTTTTTGTTCCACTATTTGCAGCCTTGAATCTGATGTGAGGAGCTGGTCTGAATTCTGTAGTCATAGGCTCACCGCCAAAACAAGCAAGCAGCATGTTCACAAGATGTTATAATCAGCTGCAACAAGCAACCAATTTTTCTTGCAGCCATTGGACCTGACAGAGGGTGAGGATATGACTCACTTTGTTCCTCCTTATTTGTTTTTAGGGTTCTTTTTTTCCTTCTGTGTTTTTCTTCCACAAAAATACATTCCATGCGTTGCTAAAAATGGATTTTTTTTTCCCCCCCAACATTGCTTTTTATATAAGGACAATTTAGGTAAGAATGCCTATACTTCTTGTGATATATGACCTAAAGTTCATTCGTGTTGTGAAGCGTAATTACTCTACCATGAAATGTAACAATATGCAATGTAAATTTGGCCTGCTTTCAGTCTAAGTTGAGATCAGTAAACCTAAAGGTATGTATAGGGTTAACTAAGACTAAAACAGCATGGGTCGAGAGAAAGAAGGAATTTCTGCCGGGAATTGCTTCGGGACCAACCTACAGAAAGGCACCACTAGCGGAAAATGGGAGATGGGCGCGCTAACGATCGAGTGATTAGATCAGATCGATATCTTATCTGTTCCGGCCCAATTTAACATTTCCAAACCTCCTCCGGACACGGCAACACGGCATTGTTCCACCTTGAGAATCCATTCAACGGACCCCAGACCTGAACATGAATATCTAATGAAGCTACCATGGAGGGGGAGTCTTATGGTCTCGGTCCGCTCTCAGTGGAAGACTGTATAAAAACCAGCAGTATTGGACCCAGTTTGTGAACAGAGGGGGTGACAGGCTGACAGAGTCGGTTACCACGTTCACCCAGTGCCGAAACCCCAGGATTCGACGCTGTCCCTTTTAATTGTGGCTACTGGAGACTGTGTTTAAGTCTCAAAATAAAATTCTAAATTTTGATTTACTGAATTTGGCTTGGTGATTTATTACACTTCTTGCGACCATATACTACAGAAATGTCTGCTTGGATCTGGCCTGTGCAGAAGTCCTTATGAGATGAGGACTTTTCTGCTTGATAAATCCTAACTCTGGGTAATATTTCATATAGTAGCCTCTGGAGGACTCATTTGGTCTCAAAGGTGATGACAGATGTCATGTGGCTACTACTGAAAAAGAAAAGAAAATTAAAACAAAACAAAAGTTTGAAGGGGATTTAATAGTCCATCAGATAATGAAGTCCTACATCTGCGTGTGGTCTTGTGCTGTGGAAGAGCCCAAAGTTTGACCTCTGTTATCTTAAAGGGTTTAAAAGGAAAACAGGCAGAAGAGAAATTCACAAGGAAACAGATAGATGTGGACATACGCAGTTCATTTCAGGGGAAATAAATCTGTTTGCTTAACTTCTTGTGACATCTCCATTTGGTCTTAGAATTTTTTTATCTTCTTCTTGCATACACCCAGAATTCAACCTCATATCTTCTGTGGAGATCCATCTAAACTGGAGAGGAACCACTGCTAGAAATACTGAGAGAAGCATCCCCTCAGTGGTATTGGGGGTGTGGTGCTGCATTTGAAGTTTCTGATCTGAGTGTGCTTTCATCTTTTTTTTTAAGTCCCTTAACCCCATCCTTCATAACAGCTTCATCTTGCCTGCTCCACATGAACCTCCCAGCCAAATGTTTGTGCTTGGCCTTTCTGAATTCCTTCTTTCCATGACAAAGAAGACCACAGCAAAAGAGAAAACCTTTTTATCCAGGTTTCTGCTGCTCAGGGCATGGCCCTGGTGCCAGGATACGAGTGGCATGGCTTGCTCCCCCAACAGACTCAAGGAAAGTCAGTTTTTCCCTTCCTGCTCTTTCATTATTGAATTCACTTTTTTGCTTGGATGAGCACGATCTCTTCTGTGCAATAGTACAAAGACTTGATTTTATTCCAGACCTCAAGCTACAGAAAAATCTAAACTTTAAGAATGCTCAAGACTTTTCAGAGTGAAGATTTATATATAACCCTACATTTACTATTTCATACACAGAGTGCTTCAGAGTTGGTTTCTTCTCCAGCTCAGTTCAGTCTTTAACTTAAACAGAGTTTTCAAAGAGCCTGGCTCCTGGCCTAATGCTAGTCCAGGGGAAATGAGATGATCACAGAGGTAATAATTTGTACATTGGGCTTTAAGTCAGATGTGGTTGTTCTATTCTCAGTTTATCTGTCCATAAGGACTTTCAAAGAGGAGAAAGCAGTGTGGTAACAATTTTCTTGAAAAGACCTCTGATTTCTTAGTCAGAAGGTTTAAGGGGGTTGTTCAAATATAATTAAAATTAAAAAAAAAAAAAAAAAAAGCCATCTACTTAAGTATCAATCACCTCTGACTGGATGTTGTATTGGTGGTGTGGCCAGGCACAGGCTTGTGCTGCCAAGTCCAGTTGTCTTTCAATTCTATTTTGATTGCATAAGTCCTTCCTCCAGCCTGTGCTGGCAGCAGCAGGCTTTTCAGGGAAATCCTCCCTTCTGTGTGACCTGAGGATTATGACATGGAAATACTTTTGCCAGATAAATATTCACACAACCCTCACGTATCCTGTGCTCAGTGTCAAGCCCAAGTCAGAGTGTAGGTGCTGGATAAGATGAGCCAGGATGTGGGATGGGGCTGGGACAGTGCAAGGAGATCCAGATTTATTCCTCCTCCCTCTCAAGTTCTGCAGGGAGGAGGAGTTCATCTGCTTTTAAAGGAGAAGAAGGGACTAGGTCCTTCATGGTCGTGACTGGCCAGACTCAATTCTTTGTAGTGATGATGTGGTTCAAGTGCAGTGTGATGCACTTGTGTTGGCTCTTGCAACACATAAAGTTGCTGTGTTGCTCCACTTTAGCCTCTGAATCCCAATATTCTGAGTTGGAAGTTGAAAATTCTCAGCTGGAAGATCCTTTCCCAGAAGGATCATCAAGTACAATTCTTAAGTGAATGGCCCACACCATGCTGTGACCAGCTCAGGCAATCTGAAGGACCTTGAAAGAGAAACCAAGAATAATGGATCAACCAAGACAGAGTATTTCACTCCTTTACACCATTATCTTGATTTTCAGCTATGAAAATGCATTAAACTGACAGAATTGTCCAAAATTCCTTTTAGTTTTCCTCATCAAGAAATTTAATAAAATGGTAATTCTGATTTGTTTTCTTCCTCCCAAATTTACTTTGTTCCCATATCTTCTCTGTTCACATTCCACATGTGCTCATGCTGATCAGTTTTACAGTCACAAGCAGGCATGGAAGCTTTTGCAAGGTCTAAACCTGCAAGAAGTCCAACAATATTTAAAAAAAATCTTAATCATACACCAGTTTTCACCTTTTTGTGGTTAATCATTGTTTCTAGAAGTATTTAACCCTCAATCTTAAAAATTTTTTAATACCTGGAAGTAATTTCTTCAGTTTGTAATTATGATTCCAGAGGAACTCCTGAGTATCTACTAAAATTCTTCTTCTTTTTTTCTTTTTCTTTTTTTTTTTTTTTATTTTTTTTTTATTTTAAATTTGGATGTCTTTAACAATAAAACTCAAGAAGGAAATTTTAAATATATTCAGCATCCTACATTTTTTTTCTCACATAGATTTTCTATGGAACAGAAATTGCTGCTCCACAAAGAACAAAGATCTCTGCCGACAACTGTGGTTATTTGCTACCATATTGATGAGATAGAAATACAAACACCTTCAGGCAGCATTAAAATGATACTGAAAAAAGTTTAGTGATGCTTTTGCCTCATGTTGTAGTTTCAATGACATCTGCACAACTCACTGAACAGCTGCATTGTTAACCCCCTCTTAAATGAGAGGGGTTTTTCCCTCCTTTTGTGAAGCTGACAGTACAGTCCCCAAAATCAGATTCCCTGTGAAGAAGCACCTGAGGTGGCTTTGGGAATCCTTCCATTTAGTATCAAGAGCACAGCTCTGACCCAACAAGTACCAGCAGCCAGAGAGGCTCATTAGGGCAGGCAATTAAAGCAAAACATGTTTTCGTTTTCCATGCATGAAACAAAATTGCATCCATGGGTTTTGTACTTTAAAGTACTAACAATAGTGGTGGCTTTATTTTTGCTTTTTGGTGGATAGCATAATGTTCTGATTTAGTCAGGGAAGAACCTATATATTAAATGCAAATGCATAGAATATGAAGGAGAGTGGATCAAATCCATGCTGCTTTTAAAGCTCATTTATGCATGCATAAAAACATATATGTTTTATGCATATACTTCATAAAAATGTCCTCCTTTCTTTGGCTTAGTTTTCCATACCTTTGTCTCCAAGTCTTTGAAATTTTTTCCAGATTAAAGCAAACATGAGATTAAACAGACCTTATGCTATAAGGACCTTGGATGCTAGATTGTTTCATTAAAAATATAATCATTAGGGGGTTCAACCCTTGAGCAAATCACTGATCTATTGCAAGACAAACTCATTTCAGCTAACCTAGCTGTTCTCTGAGCTTAATTTTTTTTTCTTTCCTTTCAGTGAAAAAATATTTAAAAAATGGAAGATTATATTTTCTTCTACATATCAACTGAGAAAGAAGATGTCTCTGCGCTTCATGGATAGCTCCTTTTCCTGATTGAATCCTACAAGTTAAGGAAACTGACTACTAGCCCCTTGATTGGCCTGTTTTCCAAAACCTTTTCTACTCTTGTAGAAGTTACTAAACCTGACAGAACAATATAACATAGATATTTTACGGATAATTTTCAGGCAGTAAATACACTGAATTAAAACCCAGTAACAAAAAGATTTTTCTACCCTCACTCCCTGAAATTTTCTGATGAAATCCTATCAAGAAAGCAGCTGCTAATCTCTTTAACATTATCTCAGATTTAGTTCAGTATTTTGGTTGTTCAGTATTCTAGCCTAGGACTAGGTTTTGCACCTTGCACCTAATCTATTTTATGTTTGTCACCGGTGACATGTAACTGATCATGTGGGGACGACTTAAATGTGTATTTCTTCAGTGGATCAAATTACTACCCATTTTCATTCCATGTACAAATTTCAGTGGAAGTTGTGAAAGATATTAATTTTAGAGGAGCCCTGGGGAATCTTTTAAGCTTTTGCAGAACAGCTGCACTTTTGCACTAGCAGCAGGAGATGGAGGGTAGGACAAAGCTTCATGTGACAGCAAACCAACTGCTCTTACTTTCTGTGGAAGAGTGCAAGAGCTTCAAGGTTGTTTTTTTCATTTTATTGTTAGTGGCTGCTTCCTCCCTCATTAAAATATCAAGATTGTTTTAGAATTAAGGAGGAGCTAAAAAAATTCAGCAAACAGCTTTCAACTGTGGACTAAACTCAGAACTTGTCCTTTAACGGAGTAGATCAGGAGTCTTCCTCAGTCTGGAGACATCAATGACTCAGAATGTTGCTTTGACCCCGAAACACAAGAAACAAAGGTGGGAGGAAGTGTCTTGCTTTTGTACTTCTTGTTTCCTAACCTGCCCAGGACTAGGAAGTATGGGAAGAGGCGTAGTGACAACAGATGCTTTAACGAGTCTGCAAAAGCTACTCCCTCCTTTCAGGAGTTTTCCCCTCCCTCCATCTCAACTCTTTACGTACCTGGCAAGTTATTCCATCTCTCCACAGGTTCATTAGGCTTTGTAATATCTGAGATACATCACACTTCCCCAGCTCACGGAATTATCTGATGAAATAAACTATACATGCTGAAATGCGGGGAGAAGAGGCTTCCAGGTTGAGGCTTAGCTGTACAAGATCACGACAAAAGGAAAACACATTTATTGGCAAGGATCATGTGTCTGTGACATCGGAAAGGAATGAAGCATTGTAGCTGTCCAGTTTTGTTCTGTTTACCATAATGATATTCTCTGGATAGACACTTAGCTTTATTGAAAGCTCTGGCATGATTTATCAAGTGACCACAATCTAAATAATGTCTCTTATTTCTGCAATGACATGCAGAATTCTCAGCTAATGTCTGTGATTTGTTATCATATGGGTGGATCTAGAAGTTTCTAAGGTTTCTCCTATCTACAAATATTTTTTCCTATTGCAATAATCTCAATCCTCCCAAACACAAACAGTTTTGCACATAATTAATTTCCAGCCTGGAGTTTACAGGCATCTCACTGTGCATGAAGTGAAGCACAAGTGTAATTGTGGGACTGGATCTGGGCCACTGATTCTTTGCCTAAAAACCCCTGACTCGCTGCAGAGGAGCCCAGAGCAAGACCACTTTGGCCAAAGCACAAATATTTTGGCTGGGAATGTGGCTGGATGTTCTCCAGCCTCCTCCTGCTCTCCTCTGCACTGCAGCCTGGACTGGGGACTTCCATGTATGATCCGCTAGGAAAAGGTGAGGGGGCATTAGTGTTGGTGGTATCACCCCTGAATATCTGAGAACAAAGCCCAGTCTTGCTGAAAAAGTGGCAGGACTGGGGGAAAGAAACAATCAGCAAATAATGGCAGCAGGACCAAGGGAAAAAGCAGTTATATTTTAATAGCTTATTTTATTTATTTAATCAAACCCTTGATTTTGGTGAAAAATCTCAAAAACAAATACTCCCTCCCCTCCCTCCTCCCCTGCCTCTGCCCTCCAAAAACCAGTCGAGAAATTAAATTTCTTTGTCTGGGTGCGTGATTTTGATGCTGTTTCTTAAAGCACAGGGGAAACAGCAGTGAACCCCCCCATTTTGTTAAAACACTGTGCTCAATCTGAAAACTAAAATGAGACCATAGCTCAGAACTCTGTTTAAGCAGGATTTCTTTTCTAGGCCTGCTAGTTACTACTGTTTGCACTCCAGTTATTTACCTCATTTCACTAATCAGATAATCACAATATTTCATAAGAATGAGAAACACGTCTTAGGCCCCACCTAATCCAGACAGGTGATGTCAGAGGATGTGGTAATCTCAGGCAGTCATCCACCATCCATCTGAATACTCAATTACCTAAGCCTACTATTTTGTCAGCTGGATTTGTGCAACACATATCAAAACCTACCTGGAAAACAGAATCCATATGTGATTGAGGGCTGGAGTGCGGAAAACTGGGGATGTGGAAGGTGGGTGGGCATGTTTGCAGGAGGAATAAGGAAGCAAAGGATAAATGCAGGAGAGGATGGAAGGCTGCTTGTGCTTGCGTTTGGGTTCCATGAAAGGTTTAGAGGTTTCTCTCTATCAGGTAAGTCAGGTAAAGATTTCTCCAAGGGTGCCACCACTCTGAAAGGTAAGTGGTCATGCTGTTGTCTCATATTCAGCAATGACAACAGTCTCACTAGGAGAAATTCCAATTAATCCAGTCCTTCTCTTATTTGTTATTTTTTAAAAGTTAGGCAGTTTACACATCCAGGAAAGTCCACATTGCATCTGCTTAAATTTAGCTTATGACTCCTCCCCACCCTATTTTTTAGCTAAGAACAGCAACAATGTTATTTTATATGCTTCACAAGAAGATCTACATGGCAGAGCACAAGCTTGAGGCCGATCCTGAACCCTCCTGCTGTGCAGTCATAGGACATAATACGTCCAGCCATAGAAGTTGAGTGCGAATGAGAAAACAATGTGAACACCTCAGCTGCGATTTTTAAGTGAGGTAGAGAAATTACCTGGAGAAATTGTAGGAATCATATTGATGACTATTTTAAGCACCAAGTTATTTGAAGAATAAGGAATAATATAATAATTTGCATAAACTGATTTACGTCACCTTCGTAATGGGCAGAAGGAATAGCACTAGCAATGACACTGTCTGTCTTATGTCTCTAACTCACCTGCTTTTCATTGCTGTAGATGAGATTTGAAAATGAGCAACAGGGATTCCTAAATCTTTTCAAGTTTGGGGCAGTCCTCCCAAAGTTAATAGAAACTGTGCATCAATTAATGCTCCAGCTCACAGGGACCAGGCCTCTGGTCTTCCTGCACAGCACAACTACGAGAAATTTGCGAAAAGGCACTAAGGGACTTGCCAGAAAGCAGTAATTTCCCAATGTGCCCAGCATTACAGCCTGGGAGTTGCATATCCCTGGTCTATTATCAAAGCTTTAGCTCTGGAGTTTGCTTTGCATGGAAATTCTCAAAGGAAGAAAACCTGAAGCACTACCCAGCAATAAATCAGGTTAGATTTATACATTTTACATGATTAATAGGCAAAAAAGGATTTCAGTCCAGCCAAAACTGTAATGATTTCTATTTTACAGTCACTGATAAAGCTGACTTGAATTTTCTAGCAAAGGAATATTTCTTAGCACTTCTCTGCAGGAAATATGATAAAACCCCCAAATATTCCACCTAATTTCCAGCAGACAAAAAAAAAGGATAAGTTGTTCCCAACACTGGAATGATCAACTGTAAAGAAATGATTGGTCCCACTGAAGGCTACCAGAGCAAGGATGAGATCAGTCATCTCCCTTCCCACTTTGTGCTCTGTTTGTAGGGAATCCATCCCTCCTTTCCCTGTGCTGGACGAGGGGGTGGTTCCAGATCACTTGCTGATCCAGGACTGCTGGCACACCAGCCTGTCTGTGAGTGGGTCAGCTCATCCTGAAACACTTTTAAACTTGGTAGGATTCTGCTCTCCCTGGAAATCTTGGGTATGTATCACACAACTTGTGGGAGCAGGCGGATGGAAAATATTTGAGGCCTGTTTGAGAAATCCAACAACAAGGTATCCTGATAAGAGGATCTACTGCTCTGATGCAGGAGGACATTCTTAACATATGAAATCTAGTAGATACTTGTTTATCTTGAAATTATTTGATTGTCTTGAAATTGGCTTCAGTGCCTTACAAAACCCAGTAGATAGGTCTTAGCCACAAAAATGAGTGTAGGCCCAGATGAGATAAGAATACATATTTTCAGATGCTTATTCATGTTTCAAACAGTTCAGACCTGGGCTTTCTGTCAGTCATTACCTCTGCAGCTGTAACTTTTAAAATTGTAAAGATTGGTAGAAATAGGGGAAGGAATAAAAAAAAAAAAAAGGCAATAGGATCTGGATTTTATTTGCTTAGACTAGTGCTATTTCTTCACTTTTGGTCAGCATGTTACTCTTCTAAACAGGTGAAATTCACAGAATAAATTAGATCCATGTCCAGATTTTAAACACACATTGTAAACTGTCATTCATTGTTTTTAAAATAACAGTTACATGAAAAGGGAATACTGTCAAAAAATTACAATGATATATTGATATTTGATTTTTTTCTCCCTAACCTAACAAGTATTTTGTGTATTTTTGTGACATTTCTATTCAACCTGCCTTTAGGGGGGAAAAAAAAAAAAAGGGTGGAGGAAAGCTACAGAAGAAACTAAACAAGGTGCTACTAAAATTAATTATAATAACAACAATAATAGTAATGCATTCCACAGTTATGATTGCTATGCCTGCATTGTCAAGTCTTAACATTTTCAGAAAGAAGGAGGAATGCAGACAAAATTTCTGGTGGGGTAGAGCGTGGTACTGGCACTTAAAGCATCTGGACTAACCTGAAATCGGAAGACAAATTGTTTAAAAACAGAAAAGGAACTGAAGATTACAGCTCAGCTTCAGAGCTGTTTACTTTGCATGAAGAGCCTTCAGAAAGAGAATCAGAAATGAGTTGCAAACAGCATCATTTTTGCTGTTTTTAGAGAGGTGTAGAGCACTTAAAACACGGCCCTGGGATCCTATAAATTTCAGAGGCAGCACGAGGCTGAGGCTGGAAGGAGCCTCTGGATGTGGCAATCTCAGGCCATCATCCACAACCCCATAGTCCCTTCAGGGCTGTGTTCAGGTGTGTTTTGAATGAAAATTCCCGTGGATGGAGACTCTACAGACTCTCTGGTAAAGCTGTTCCCATATACAGCTGGGTGGTCAGGTGTTTTGCACTCGTGGAATTTTCTGTGTTAACAGTTTGTGTCCGCTGCCTGTTGTCCTTCCCTGAACACTACTGAGAAGGATCTGGCTTTGCTTTGCACGCTCCCACCATCTACTTTCACACGTGATTACACGTGTAGGTTTCCATTTTGTTCCCTACCAAGACACAAAATCTCTTGTTGCTGCTCCTTCAACAAACACTCATCAAAGGAGCAATATCTGAAGCTTTCACTCAGTGAAGGAACACTTGCAGGAACAGATGGTTTTTATCATCCTGCTTCTGCAGGCTTTCACAGTGGGGGTTTTATCTCATGCACATGCTGGAATACCCCTGTGGATTGGTTTGTGTGGGCACAGCCAGCTGCCAATTCAAACAGCGTGCAGTAGAAATGCAGAGGTCTTTTTTCCTCAGAATGATGAGGAGCATCCCGTGGCAGTGGGTCTGGCTTTGTTCCACCAAGATTTTTCCATTCACAGAGTTAACTAAAAATTAAAAAGTCATGAAATCATATTGTGAGAACAAAGATGATCCAGGT
This sequence comes from Hirundo rustica, assembly GCF_015227805.2. NCBI lineage: Eukaryota > Metazoa > Chordata > Aves > Passeriformes > Hirundinidae > Hirundo > Hirundo rustica. Next base: position 78,640,633 of record NC_053488.1, on the reverse strand, counting down.
GCTTTAAAGTGCAGTTCTGGCAGAGGATACAGTTCTAATAAAGAGATTTGGTTTCTTCCAACCATTTTTTTTTTTCCCCACCTATTTTTAATTCTCCATACAAAAAAATAAGAAATTATAGTTAAGGAAATATTTCCCCTCCCTTTCTCTGTCTTGCTAATTTTTGTTGGTTTGTTGTTTGTTAGGTTTGTTTTTTTCCCAGTAAGTCTTTCACGTAGAAAACCCTATTCATATCTAAGAAAAACTGAGTCTATGGACAACAGTGAGCAGCTCAGCTCTAACAGGTGGCTCCTTTATTTTTCCTTCCCAGGGGAAGGATCGGCTATATCTATGAACACAGTTAATTCTTTAGACTGATCTTCAAGGTCTCAAATACCAGAGAAATTACCAGTTATTCTTGTATTTAGTACAAAGGAATTTTGGTGACAGGAAAGCTGATGCCTGGCTCTGTGCACACAATCACCCTGGCTATATTTGGAAGAGTTCCGGCCTGGTCCCACAGCTCTTCCCTGATCCTTCTTTGGTCTGCATGAGCAGATCATGCATGCTGCCTCAAAAAAACCTCGATGCTCCTATTTTTTTTACCTCTTTGGTCCTGCAGTACAAGTTTGTAAAATTACAGTTGATAAAATTTCAGCTTGAGGCTGTGGTTAATGGTTTACAAGGAACTTCCTCCTTCTCCAGGCTCAACCCCAGGTTTCCCACAGAAATCTCAGGCATCAAATTTACCAAAATAAATAGTTTAATAGAGTGGCACAGCAGCAAGTCTCTGACTGTGCTAAACAACCAATATCTCTCAAAAACCAACACCTCCCAAATCTGAATTTTCCTTTCCCTTCATTTGCTGTGAATTGTATTTGCCTGTGTCACCTTTACGTCTTTATACTCCTTTTGCCTGTTGGAAGAAACATTAACTGTTTCTCTCTTCAGCTAGGATGCCCAAACTCTGCTTAGTCTTGGGCATTACAAAGATGCTTTGAACCCATTATGAAATAAACAGGCAAAATATCTGGATTTAAACCATCAGTACTCAAAATTTCAGCATCACAAACCACTCCTACCCAGAGGGATGCTCACTGAATAACCCTCATTCTTCCAGTCAGTTATCAATTGAAAGCACCAACTTTGGCCTTGTTCATGGGTACCAACAGCAGTCTGCAGGTCACAAATATATAAATTAAAAAGTACCTAAAGCTTTAATTGCTGCTTCTGTTTTTATATCCACATTATGCAAAACACATCCAACACATGGCATTTGCAGGTCACAGCCAAACTGGGCTCAGTTTAAAACAAGCACATATTTGTTTAGAACTGACCTGCTTTTAACACAGTTGCACAATAGATTGGGGTTTTTTTCTTTATTAGTTAATGGGTTTATTGAAAACATATTTACAGATCTTAAAAAAAAAAACCCAAAACCCAAAGAAACAACAACAAAAAAACTCAATCAAAAAACCAAAAACAAACAACAGCAACAAAAAACCCACCAACAAAACACCACCCCCCTCCCAGAAAAAACACACACCCAAGAGATAATTTTCTTATATGAGCTTTTGCAGAAGATATGATGGTGAAAATCACATCTTTCATTAAACAATTTTTCATTAAAAAAAATCCCACTCATGGAATTAATCTCTTCAGTAAGGTATTTGCAGTTATACAGAACAAAATGACATATATTAGAGGAATAATCACAGCTAAACAGAGATCTCTTTGTAAAATCAAGTGTCCCAATATGCTCATTTTATGCTAATAGTCATTATTAAAATATATAATAATAAAATAATAGTCATTATTATAATGCATATAGTGGTGCACATGGTTCCTGGTTCAGGCTTATGAGCATAGGTATGCCAAGAAAAATTAACAGATCTGTTGCTTTAACATGTCCCTTCTGTTTTTAAACTTGAGCTTTTTTGATTTGTAGGCGACTCTTATATAGAATTAATAGTAGAAAAAGAAGGAAAAAATACTTGATTCATACATAAAAGCTAGGTGTGGGTAAAAGATATTTTTTGTAAAATAAAGTCAATGTCTTTACAAATGAGACAGGATGAATTTGAGCAGCAATAATCCAGTTACCTGAGAAATTCAAAGTTCTTAATAAATAGAAAAAAAGAGTTTATATCTTAACTTTAAGAATAGGAAATATTTTGCCTAAGTTTAGTCATTCTTGTTATCATTGGTACAACAAAGTTTCCCTTTCTCAGTGTCTCTACCACACCATCACTGGTCCACAGATATTATCCAATCCTGCAATCACTGTCATCAGTGATGGAGCTTAAATTGGCACTGGAATGGAAGCAGCCAGAAAGTCAGAAATAAACCCAAATGAAACATAGGCACTCTTGAGCATTCATCAAGTGCTATAATTTTCCACAGGTCATTCAAATTAGTTAAAGTAATTTTTTTGACCATGTGTCTTTCCTTTTCCCCTCCACCTGCCTCCTCCCCGCCCCCAAGTATATCTCTCTTTTACTTTGGCTAAGGAAAGTATTTTTTGATCTCAAAATGAAACTATTTTGTGCCTCTGAGATGGAAAGGATGCAGCCACCACGAGCATCTGAAGTCCCCACAGCACTGTGGACTACAATAGGTAACATTAGCATTAATAATCTTACACGGAAATAAAAATACTAGCTTGGAGTTTTATTTTCCACAGCAAGGTGGTTAATGTATACTTTAAAGGAATTTTTTTGTGTTTTTATGTTTGAGTAAATGAAGAGAGTTTTGACCAATGTCTGCCTGTGTCTCTGCAGAGGAGAGAATGTGGTTGTACGACTTAGTAGAACACTAACTCTGTTTTCACCGTTCAAAATCAAGTTCTATCCAAGTTTTTTTTGTTGTTGTTTTTTTTTTTTTTTAATTAGTTTTATTGCCTTAATAGAAAAATTGAAGGGGGTAATAAAAGTAACTTCCCTGTGATGTTTCATATTTGCTCTACTACTTTAAAATTCAGTTGATGAGGCGCCACTGAAACTTGCCCAGTCACTTGGCTCGGCCCTCAGATGCATAAAATTTAAGTTTTGTGTCTACCACTGATGATTTTTTTCACAGCCAGGCATACTTTGAGTTTAGTATTTTAATAAACAAGATGCATTTCAAATTAGTCTCATTGGTTTTTTACAGTGCAGGAGAAATGGAGTGGGGAGGACCCACTTCAGTTTGATGTAATACTTTGAGTCAACACAAACCATTTTTTGTTGTTCTGCCAAAACAAAATCATATTCAGCTGTGAGTCAAGCCAGGCCAGAACCTCCCAACTGTTTTATTCTGGCTGTTACCCTCAGCCAAAATTCATTAATCACTCAGAGGGATGATGCTATACCACAAGATGAGTGGCCATTTGTTTTTGTGCTCTTTTGGGTACAGTGGGAGAGTTCGTTGCTTCTCCCTGTAATTTTCTCTCTTTTTTGTTTGTTTGTTTATCTTTGTTTATCTTTGTTTATGTAAGCACAATGTTATTGATACCTTCCAAAACCAGAGGTGTCAGGATCACAGGACAGTGTCAAAAAATTTTTTCAACATCCTGCCCTTCATTCCCTATTCAACCTAAATTAACAAAGGAAATGTCGTTCAAGGTATTTGCAGTTGTAGTTCAGGGCTCCTGCTTTTCTCTGGCACTCAAATGTTTAACCCAAATTCTCAACCACTCCTGAGAATTTCTGAAGTTTTAGAGTGTTGCAGAAAACACACTTAAAAACCTGATTTTTTTTTTTTTTTCCAATATTAATTTTCTGGCCTCAGAGCAGCACTGGACATTTCCACTGCTGTGATGTAATTTTAACTCCATAGTTCTAGGATTTTATACTTGTTTTTCACAGGTGCAACTAATCATATTGAATGTGCAGTAGTGGAAAATCACATCAGGTGAATTCTGCACCCTCTCCATAAAAGATGAAGGCAGAAAACCAAGTAATGAACCCTAATTTTGGGGTTAGCAAAATAGCTGAGTCACGTTCTGATTTCTGGTATGACAGTGTGAAATAAAAGAAATCACACAGACTTAAAAACAGTATCATGGCATATGTAACAGATGAAATTCACAATTCTTTGTGATGAAGTTAGCATCCTGGGGAACATTCAGACTTAATTCACCATCTCCCCACGGCTTCAAACACCACTGGAATCAAACTGAATGTCTGACCTCAATTAGAACTGGAAAACAATGTTTTTAATGAATAACTATGCAATTTGTTAAACTACTGTGACATTGCTTTACATAATGTTTGCATCCACTTAGATAGCGCTCATTCTCTTGAAAATTTTTCCTTGCCTTTTCTGACCTGATTTTGTGTTCTGGAATCTGATGCAAGATTAAGACATCCCAAAAATTAGAAATCGAACAAAACCTGAGGAAGAAGTAAACTTTTCCATTGGTAAGTCTCATCTAAGAGCTGCTATGGTTTCTCCCCAGTGAGGACAGCCTGGTATGGTCAGCTGAGAGAAAACATTATATTTATAATATAATATAAATTTTGTAATTGTCATAGATTTTTTTTACTAAACCAGAGATTGAACATTGTACTTGATTAAAAAATGAAATGTAAAGAATTAAGACCTTGATGGATGCAATTACTCTGCAATTACTGAATGAAGAAAAAAACAAAAAAACTTCTAAAAAAGTCATAAATTTTGACTAAGTAAAAACATCTAAGTCAGCACACATTCACCATTCCTTTGGATGATCATAAAATTAACTTTCTGTGAATTTGGTGGTTGTATTTTGTTGTTGTTGTTTTGTTTGCTTTGGGGTTTTGTTTGTTTGGGGTTTTTACTATTGACTTGGGGGCTTTATTATTGGTGTGGGATTTTTGGTTGGTTGGTCCATTGCCTTGGGTTTTTTGTTATCAGCTTTTGACTTTCCAGAAAATGCCCCCACATGCATGTGTGCTTTGTACTCCATTCCATGATTTTTCTGGACAACTATTTCCTTGTACTTTTCCTGATCCTTATGCTTGCATTTATCACACCTTCCTGTTTCCCAGACTTTAATTTCCTGTAGGATGGTTGCTTTGCTGTCTGATAAAACATTTCTGGAGCCTGATGGTGACTCTGTCAGAGCAGACAAAACTCTGTAGGCCACTTGAGACACAAGAACAGCTTTTCAGTGGGCTGGATTTGTAGTGACTCTCAATTTAGGGGCCTGCAAACACCAGTTGCTTCCCCTGAGGAGTGGGAAAAAAAGCTCAAGAGACAGAATTGAAACCTTTTAGATGTCAAGCATTGTTCCATGTCTCTTTTTTTAGATTTTCACATTCTTGTTTCACAGCACCACCTCCCTCCAGCATCCACACCTATTGTAGTGGGTTTTGCTCATGCCAACAAAAAATTTAAAACACTGGCTTTGACACACAGGCACAACTGGACTTCTTGTTGCCTTCAGATGACACTCATGAATTTTTCCTTTTTGGGAAAATCAGATTAATTACCATATCTTACATGATCCTATTGCACGTTAGAGGACGCTCACCTTCCCAGTGCCATGTGTCCATCTTCCTCACAGCTGTGAGTATTTAATGTCCCCTGTCCCCAGCCCTGTGCAGTTTGGTCCTCCTCCACTTGAACCACCAGGATCTCTGCCCCCTTTCCTCTTTTGGTTATGGTTGGTGCGCAACCAACCAGATCTGTGACTAGGATCCTTTCAGGGCAACCACTGCAGCAGAAGGAAATGCTGCGTCTTAAAGCTTCTCTCATTTCTTCCTTCAGTGCCATTAGGTCAAAGGTGGGAAAAGTGGAGGGATGTGAAAGCTTCCAGCTCCACCTGCCCCATCAGGATATGAAACAACAGGCTTGGCAAATCTTTGCAATGCATTTTTTCCCACGTGAGGCTGAAATTCTTGCGACTTCAGCTTTACTTGTTGCCACCACATGGCTTCTAGTTTCAGAAAAAAAATCCCTTCCTGTGGAGTTCCTGGGAAGTGCCAACGTTATTCCTGCTGCTCCTCCACACTTTGACAGAGGAAGCAAACTGATATTCACCAGCTTGCTTTAGCTGTTGCAAGGAAGAGAAGATCAACCATCTTGATGTGTATTTCGTCATTTTGTAGCTCACACTAAATTCTTCCATCGTAGTTTTCCCAACAAAAGAAATGCCGTAGTGTCTACACATCAGACGGATCTGAGGTTCTCTCACCGTCACCAGACTCCAGACCCCAGGAATGGCTCAGGAAGAGATGATTTTATCATCGTAGCCTGCCAATTCCATAAACAGAATGCTTCATTCGATGCTGTTTTAAACCTGTCTCCTTTCCAGAGTAATTGTTTTGGAGCAAAATAAAACCAAACCCAACAGAGAGACAAAAAACCAAACCAAACCAAACCAAAACAAACAAACAGAAAAAAAAACACAAAAAAAAAACCCACAAAAACCCCCCACCAAAACGAGAAGAAGAAACATTATCTCACTATCTCACTGGGTTTTGAGTCAGACTCTCTAGAGTCTTCAGGGAGCAGAAGAGCAAACAAGACTATGTTCAAAATGTTCCCGTCCATGAGCTGGGCTCAAACACATGCACCAGTGCAAATAAAAACACACTCAAAGCAAATCCAAAAGCAAACCTATCCTGTTGAAAGCCAGGACACTGATTCGGGCTACAAGTGAACCAGAAAAAAAGCAGGAGAAGGTATTCTGGGGTGGAGAACACCCATGCTATGATGTAGAGACCAGGAGGAGAAGAACTGTGACCCTCGTGACTGGATTAATGTGGAAAATTGTAAGAAAACCAACCAACTGACTCCCTTGCAAATTCTAGGGCTGACTCAAAAATATTTTTCTTTTTTCAGGTAAAGCTAACTAGGCATGTTCTCTATCTGGGTGTTTCAGTATTCCACATAATTGACTTGCAGTCAGCTTGTTCCACTCTCATCCATCTCTGGAGAGGTTTCTAGGTCATGTTGGAAGTCAATGTGAAATGGCAGTGGAAATTTCAGACAGGATGAAAGAGCTGCTTTTTACTTGCGGTAGCTAAAGATATTTCATGGCTCAACAAGTAAGAAGAAGGTGTGGAATATGATGCTCACAGTTCAGTCTCCACAGTCACAGTAGTTGCAGTAAATCTTTAAGAAGCTTCCCTTCCACCACTTAATCCTCTTCATTTAATTTTATAAAATTTTATCAGTAAGTGATAATTAATTTTGAGAGGTGTTTAGCTTTCCTCAGGATCATGGCATGCATGTAAATGCAGAATATGGACTGCAACAGCCCTCCTGAATACATCAGGGTTTGTTATGGAAAAACAATTAACAAGAAGCAATGAAATCCGATTTCTTTAATCTGTGCTATGATGAAAACTCCCCTGATGTGTACTTGTCTTTCTGGATGCACTCAGGGCTGCCACTAATCCTTTGCATTCTTTAGAGAATGCTCATTGATTTAACTGCCATCAAATGTAATTATGTTGTCCACAAGTATGTTTGCCATGCACTTACACTGACGTACCTTTGAGGCCATTGAGTAATTTCTCCCGAACACAGAAGGATAAGAAGGGATCATTTAACGCTGTGTTTCTGCAGCCTCCTAGATGCCTTTTACCTCACTTTCTGATGCACAGGTTTCATACCCCCTGCCATGGAGGCAGGTCGAAACAAACCACTCTTAAGGCCTTGTAGGCCCCACATCTAATTTTAAAAATAAACATAATTGCACTAAAGGGCTGAGGATTTGAAATTTTAATCTTAATTCTGTATAATTAGACCAAAATTAGATGTTGGTAATAGTCTAGTCTGCCATCAAGTTTGCTTATGGGTGTTGGAATAGAATGAATTAAAGTATCATAGAATGGTTTGATTTGGAAACAACATTAAAAGTCCTTTGTCATGGACAGGGATACTTTCCAGTAGACCAGGCTGATCAGGGCCCCATTCAAACTGGCCTCTAACACTTCCAGCTATGGGGCATACTCAGCTTCTCTGGGCAATCTGTTCCAGTGCCTCACTGCCCTCACAGTAAAGAAACTCCTCCTAACACCTAATCTAAAGTTTGTCTCTTCTGGTTTAAAACCGTTTTGTCTCATTCTGACACTATATGCCTCATAAAATGTCCCTCTCCCTCCTCTTTATAAGCCCCCTTAAGGTACTGGAAAGCTGCAATGAGGTCTCCCTGAAGCCTTCTCTTCTCTGGGCTGAACCCCCAACTGTCTCAGCCTGTTCTCATGGAAGAAGGGCTCCAGGTTTTTGGCACATGCCTACCTTTATATCCACCAGAAGAACCCCAAGTCCTTCTCCACAGGGCTGCTCCCAATGAATTCTTCTTCCTATCTCATGTCTGGGATTGCCTCGATCCAGCAACTTTGTACTTAGATGTGAACTTCCTGTTGTTCTTGTTCACAGCTTCTATCTTGCAACCAAATAAGGAATAAATCTCAAGGGCCACCTTAATGTAAGAGTGAGAAAAATAAGTCCTTTTTCTTTCTAAATTAAGTGACAAAGATGCCTGGGTTTCAAAAAGGCTGTAATCCTAACATTATTTGGAGGAAATTTAAGAACTGCCCTTAGAAGACTGAAAAACCCTTCTTCAGCAGCTAGCCCCATAACAACCTCCCCACAGGTGGTGGTGCAATTCCCTCACTAACAACAACTGAGGAACAGATGGAATTGAATTCCATCCTCTTGATAAGAGGAGAGTGTGGTCCCACTCTCTCCATGGTTTAGCCTGGTACAAGGAAATGAGACCCTGTAGCTACTATTGTTTACCTGACCACATAAACAGTGTTACTAGATTTATTTGGAGCTACTTTGCACCTATAAAGGACATCTCTGCCACTCTGAGCATTGGAGACAAGTAGCCTCCCCACTCAGACTTTATGTTCAGTGGATAATTGCAATACTGAAACCAAGGCCAGAGATTCAGGATACCCTGAAGTGATCCTCCAAGGAGAAGCTGTGTGTCCTTTCACCCTGCTGGCTGCAAAGTATTTTTTTTGTGATTTTTAAGATGAATCAAACATCCTATTCAACCACTGACATATCCTGCAGGGAAACCCTACTGGACCAGTGGTCATCTCTTCAGGCGACATCTCTTCAGGTCTTCTGCACAGTGCCTTGGACTAAGGTTGGCTACCTGGGGCAAAATATTTAGAAATCCAACCACATATTTTACATATCACAACAGGCTCCACATAAATGTTGCAGCTCTGGAGCCTGTTTTCATATTCTTTTCTAAAAACAGAGCAGGTGCTGCCTGTAAGAAGAGGGTCCTCCGGATTGAAACTGAAATACATTTAAATCTGAGTCTTCATGGCTCTTCCAAAAGCTCCTTGGCAGGTCAGGATGACGTGTATTTTCAAGGCTATGAAGATATGTTTACTAGTTTATGGCATGATGTACCTGTTGTGCAAGCAAATAAATGATTTTAATAACTGGCCCAGCTACTTCCCTGTATATTAAAGGAAGGAGTAATTTATTTGGTTTTTTAATGAAGTCCATCATCATGTAAAGACAGCTATGACCCTATTTCCAAGTGGACAAAACAGTCTGCTTTTTAGCATACACTCATCCTATGCTGTTTATTCTAACATAAATATGTCCTTCCCACAATGAAATATCATTTCAGTCTCACAGTAGGGTCAAATGAAAACAAAATGATCTGTAAACCCAGAAATGCTGAATTGTCATTGTGTACTAGCCCATCTTCTTTATTGGCATAGTAGAAACTAATGTAAAAAATAGCACAAATTATTCTGATATTTCACTCCTTATAACAGCAGCTTTTTGCTTTGCAGTTATTGACCTGCTCAGCTGTCACCAACACAAATTATATCAGTTTTTCAAAATGTCATTTGGATTTCACGTCCATCCCTCTCCCACCTAGACTTTTCAAAAATCCCCTAAAATAAAGCAATATTCTGCCAAAATGGGAACCATATGATTTTCTCTGCGATTCAACCAGTAAAAATTGCAGGGATAGTGTATGCGGTCAGTGAAACAGCAAACAAGAAGGAGGAATATGTGCACATGAAAACAAAGAAACTGCAGAAAAGAGAAGAGACAAGGACTGTGCTGGTGTACTTGTTTGCCCTTTGCCAAGCAAAACCAGGAGGATGCAGGCACAATTCAAGCATGCAGCCTGGGAAAGCCCTCTGAAATTCCTGGCCATGTAGTTTTCTGGTGCCTTCATAATTACTTTGTGGAACAGAGACTGCAGGGACATCACAACAAGTCACAACATCTTTGAGCAACCTGTAATTTGCAACATTATAATGGCAATGCAGCTGTATGATGAAAAAGCTTTGTGGACCCACTGGTAAGAACTGATTAATTGCTGAAGTCAGACATTTTCATTAAAGTTTACATCAGGAAAACAATGCGTGGGTAACTGCTTCACTCAACAGGAGTAAGAGGCGAAATCATTGCTGCAGAGAAATTTGATTGCTGAGTTACTGCCCAAAGCCTTTCATTCAGCAAATAAACACCAAATTATTTGCTTTTTACTGTTAAACTTGGGTTTCTGTTAGAAATAATTAACTGTCCCCACAGAACTGAAAAAATTAGAGTAGGGAGCAAGCTGTCAGATGGGCCTAAAGCTGTAAACTGGTCTAACTGCCAGGAAGGTGTCTGTTTGCTCCTAAGCTTTACATAAAAGGAAAGAAAGATAATTCTAAGTGTCTCTGTTTTCAGAAATGCTGCTTAACTGCAGACTCTGGCCCTACTGCAGCTCCTGTGAGGCGCCCCACTAATATCTCCAAATCTGAAGACTTCAGCCAAAATTTTACAACAGTGAGATTTTCAATTTTGTGTACAAAGATGTGCACAAAAAAACCCCAAAACAAAACAAAAAAACCCACACACAAAAAACTTATAACACCACACGAAGTTTAAAACTGTTCAGGGGCCCACAGCATGCAAAAAGAAACATATCTGTAAGATCTGATCTGTACCTCATTCCCATGTTGCCTGAGGATGGATCAAGAATTATGAACCTTGATGTTTCATTAAAAGATTAGCAGCAGCATCAACTGGCTGCACTGTAGAGCAAATGAAAGCTGAGATATTCCACGATGCTGAGATAAGAGCACAACTCTCCTGTGTGCCATGGACAGTTGTGCTCCCCGGCACAACTTTCCACCAGGATCTTTCCACCAGGAGAGATGGAATTTTTGCAGTGGAAACCCAGTGCCTGATCAATACCTGACACTAATAATGCCTTAGGAATTTAGCTTTTATATTGTTCATATATTTGTAATCCTGCAATTCCTTAATGTAAAACTCTAAACTCCATACACGGTGTCAGCGACTGCTTTCCCATTTTGGTCAGACAGAACAATTCCTCTCTAGGCCTGGCAATCCAGGACACCTCACTGTCTCAGACCCAGAGAAATGTAAACAAAAGTGAGTTGGGGGAGAGCAAACTTGGGGTAGCTGACTTCATTACCTGAAGCTGTAATTGGAAGATTAATCCCCAATATGCAAATGGACCAAGCTTATAAATGTGTGAAAACCCATGACCCATCATCCATTTTTTGGGTGTAGCCTCTGGGGGCTTTGTCTCCCCAAAATGTACCTTAGGGCCTCCAATAAATATAACCATTTTTTGTTCCTTAATTTTGTCTGGCCTCTGGTTTTAGGTAGTTCCAACAAGGCATCACGAACACCCCTCTAGGGCACACTGGAGGTCACACAGCTGCCTGAATTCTCAGTTTCTGCCCCGCTGGTGAGAAGGGAAGGAGAAGAGGCGCTACCGCTGCAGGAGAGGAGACCCCAAAGGAAGTAGAGCTGTGGCTGGATGATCTGCATGTCGAGAAGCCAAAGCTGTCCTGCAGGAGTCCTTCCAGCTGGCACCAGATAAAGTAGCCCTGTAGCTATTCTGATTTTCACTGGAGGGGTGGCTCTGAGCCAGGTCCTGGGTCTGAAAAAGCCTGAACACAACAAGTTGAGTATCAAGCCCGTAATGCCAAAGAGTAAAGCAAAGCAAAGGTGCTCATCCAAGAGCACTCAGAATATTGGGCCATAAAATGAGCTCTGTATAGCACTCAGCTGAAACAGAATACCTGAGGGATTATAAATCTTTTCCCTTGAATTGCAGCATGTTGGCATGGACAGTAAATGCTGTTGTGGAAGAGTTATTTCATTGCATGACAATTGAAATGAATGTTGTGGAAGCATTTACATGTTTCTTTGGTTGTTACCATTCCCCTTGCTTTGATAAGATGCAGGCAAAATAGCTTTCATAACCAAAAATTCCTTTTCATTCATATTTTATATAAGCCCTGTAAAATTGAGAGTACAATATATTTCCTCACTGCAATCAATCTCTCTTATACATGGCTATGGATACAAATACACAGAAACACCTTGTTCACTGTACTGGGATCTCACATTTAGGCTGATATCATGCCACCATTTTCTACCAGATTTTTTTTTTTTTTTAATAACACACATATGTACACATATGCTAGTATAAATATACTTAAATATATAAAATTGCCTGAAATTAAAGTATCAGTTTGGAATAAAATTAAAATACCTGTATTTTTGTTTTGTTTTGTTTTGTTTACCTATATCAGGGTTTACTGAAAGAAACGGAAAACCTCATAAAATATTTTTAGGAGTAAACCATTACTAGAATTAGTACGTACATTTGTTTCAGGCTTTTAAGAACTTATGTAGTACCTTATTTACTAATAAAACTGTGAATTATATAAATTTTTTGATGACTGTCAAAATGGGGCTCAGGAATGAGCTGAGAGCTTCCCTCCTTCTGGCTGGGTTGATCTGAAATTTATCTCAAAGAATTTAACCACACTATAAATAGAACTAGTCAAACTTCTTCTGAATAGTTCCTTGGATGGGAGACAGCTTTTTTTTTTTTTTTAAGAGAAAAGATTTTCATATATGTATTTACATTTTTTTAAAAAGAAGATAGGGAGTGATTTGGTTAGCAAAAAGAATGTTGGGAGGAAAAAATTAAAATATACTTGCTTTCATCTCCATGCTGAAAAGATGATCCTCTCCTACCTAATTCTAATCACAGTGTGAAGCACAGTTAGAGCCTCCAGGCTTCAGTTCACTCCCAAAGCCCACAGAAACCCTCCAAAAAATAAATACACCAAGATGACCTTTCCAGCTTGTCCTCCTCTTTTGTCAGGCCACAAATTAGAAACAAAAAAGTATAATTACCGTTTAGTCTTAACCTAAAGGTCTACTGGTACTTTGCACACAGAGGATTATTCTGTAGGGAAAATTTTCTTCTGAAGGAAAAGAAATCTTTGTGGGGTACAGTCAAATCCAGTTCTTCAGCATTGCTGGTGTATGATTTCCCATGGAGCTGGTAGGAAACCCTTTCTCTGCTTCTCAAATATACAGAATGCATTTTTCAGCAACCCATTTTTCAGCTTTTGGACTCCCGGGAAGGCACCAAAAAAAAAAAAAAAAAAAAAAAAAAAAAAAAAAAAAAAAAAAAAAAAAAAAAAAGGTCAGTATTTTTCTTTTTCATTTTCCCCATAAGAAAAGATGACATGCTCAGTATTCTTCATTAATGCATTATTTCACATTGTATATACATTTGTCTTCCCTCTAACAATGAGCTCAATACAGCAAATTCATATAGGCACCAGAATTTTGTATAATCCAGAAAATTAGAGTAAAATGAAAAAAACCAAAACCAACCAACAACATAAAAACCAACTTTATTATAAAATTCTTCTGCAATTAGACATAAATAAGTAAATAAATGGTAATTTTGAGACTGCCAAAACTCCCCAGTACTTAGTAACTCATGGATCATAATTTTTCTCTTGTTGCCATCAACATTCTGCTGGAGAAACAGATTTTAGAGACATCATAACTTGTCAAGTACTGCTTGTTTGAGAGAAGCAAAATGTCCTCACCTATGTTTGACTTCTATTTGGAGGTACTAGAACTGGCAAACTGAATGTCCTAAAATCATTCCTGCAAAACTCATACATTTAAGATCTCAAGAAAACCACAGTGAGATAGTTTTCTTAACTTTTGAGGCTTGATGGCCCTTGGAAATAAAATATTAAAACCAGCTTCCGAACTAACCTAATGTCTTGTCTGAATGCAGTGTGGAAGTTAAATGCATAATTTAAACCCATCATTTACATGGTAATTTAGCCTTTTGTTTTCTCCTGTGAGAAGAACACTTAAGTCAGCCTCCATTTGAACAAATACATTGATAATTTTGAACTTTTTCAGAGATGGGGTGTGTTTAATGCCTGATCTGCAAAATATTCATTCCAGCAGTTTTCCACCCTTCCTCTGTCCTTCCTGAAGTAAACTGGTCATGTGGTCTTTCTGCTTCCATACCAAGGCAACAATTTCACAAAAATGAGGTCAAAAACCTTTGTAGAGGAAGAGGTGCCTGTAAAAAGGTGTGAAAAGGTGGCCTGAATGTGATGGGATCTGTGGAGCTTGATGGGATGTACAGTTCAGTCAAGAAGAGAAAAACTGAAGGATGGAGCAACCCAGGCATAAATCCCACGAGGCACTCTAATATAAAACATCCAAGAACCAATTTACTTGCCTCTCAAGATAACTCATCCCTAGACTGAAGTGTTATAAAAATTATATTTTATTTTTAAAAATAATATTAAGGACAAAGCTCCGTTTTAAATGTTTGAGTTGGGGTTTTTTAAATAAAATTCATTTTCTTCTGCTCAAATAGTGCTCCATGAGGAGTTTCCTTTCTAGTTCAGTGTTCAAATTCAAAAAGAGCAGAAAACCAAAGATCATCTTAATCCAAATTAAAAAAAAAAAAAAAAAATCCTTCCTTGAAATGAATACTTGCCAAAAAACATTCTTTACTTAATAAATGTTTTGTTAAATTCCAGGAAATAGAAAATTACGCTTGGCAAATCTAGCCTCACTTTCTTAGAAGTTAAAATCCCCACTTTATTTCCTGTAACAAAAATCTTCCTGTAAACTTGAAGAGTTTTATCATGGAATTATCAAAGGAAACATTTCACTCTTCCTGATGAACTTTCCTCCCACATCAACCCTCCACTCACAAACCCTTCCCTCAGTTTCATCCAGTATCATAAATGTTATTACTGTGAAATTATGGTTTTGGAGAGTAAGAAAGAAGGCATCAGAAGGAAAGACAGAAGAAGCAATTAATAACAGAAATATTTGCCTAGTTTACAATATTTTATGAACCCACCCAGTGATATTTTGTACTGCCCATGAATGCTAGCTACTTAAGAGAAAATGAATATTAAGATAATTCTCCAAATTCTCTTGAAGTCAGCCTAAAGGCTCCAAATGATTTTGCTAAGCACTGGATCAGGCTCTCTGGCATCTGGAATTGGAAAGATTCATTGCTCTTTTTGCCAGTTCTGACAACAGTTATTTGAATCAAATGTTGTACATCCAAGGGGACAGCAAATAACTGATCAGGGAAAAGAAAGAAAAAAAAAAAAAAAAACAAAAAAACACACAAACAAACAACAACAAGAACAAAAAAAAAAAAAAAGAGGAAAGGTTTTTATTTAAACTGTATTGCTTAGGTCGTCTCCACAGATTTATACCATTCTTCATTTTGCCAAGTTGGCATTTATATTTGTTCAAATAGTAAGTGCATCCATTCACTATTTGAGAGTTCTGAAAGAATCAGAAACAGATTGAGGCTTTTAAAAAATATTTAGAATCTTGCAAATCCAAAGACGTCACCAGCTACCCCAACTCTATGGAGTTTTTCTCTGTTTCCTGTAACACTGTCATGATGACAAACATAAGTCTGCCACAATCTCTGCTAAAGCTCAGAACAAGATCTTGGGACTGAACTGCAGAGGAGAAAGCAGTTCAATGTTACCTGATCTCCAGTGCATCATTACCAGTATACTCATTATTTGAAGAATGAAAGTGACTACTTTTGTTTCTATCAAACACACTGAGCCCTGTGAGAAACAGGTAACAGGCATCTGCTTTAATTTCAGGGACAACAAAGAGTTTTTGCAGTGCAAAAAATCTCAGTGCCCTTTGGGAGTGAAGCCAAAATTTGGACTTCATCCACGTCCACAGGCATGTGAAACTGCTCCAATTGTGATTGCAACAAGTATGCATATGCTGCCCATCAAAGCCAGAAACACTGAGAAGTGTGACTGGACCGATTCAACACTTTTTTTTTTTTTTTTTTTTTAATTTATTTTTTTATTCCCAGCATCTCACAGGAGTGCTCTGAACAGCCAAGTGGGAGATATGGAAGATTTAAGCAAAGATTCAGAAATTTCAAAAGAAACCAAACAAGAAATCAAAGCAAGCACAAAGTTTTACTGGCAGGGATTGATTGGGACACCTGTACAACTTTGATCAGGGGCATTTACAGGTTTATATAAGTTTCATGTTTGACAAGACTTTGGCCCTGACAGGACTGAAACCCTGCATGACCACAGATTGTGAATTTTAGCATTAGGCATGAAACAGAGTAGTGTGCTGTAAAGCATTATCAAGATGATTTGGCTTAGGTTTTCGGGGGCGGGGCGGGGGGTGTGGGTGGGTGGGGAGGAGAGTCTTGATCTTTCTGAAAACCGGTGATAAATTTATCCTGCTTTTTTCAGCTTAAATCTTCTCACCTTCAATCCTCCTGATGTATTAGCTGTCTTTGAAAACAGTTGGAGACCATACGTCCACAAGCACGTGATGTTGCTGGTGAAGGGCATCAGACAGCATCTTTCTGCTGTTGTACACACCTCAGATAAAGAAAAGGAGATAAAGTTTTCAAAACATTTAGTAGAATCAGTCTCATTTCCTTCACTACATTCTTTTAGCAAAGGGATTTAAACAGCGCTATAAGCTTTCCAATATTTTGGGGGCGTCTGGGTTCTGCCCTGAGGCAGAGAGGGAAGGACCGCACCTGGAAGGCTGCAGAGCTGTTTCCTTGCTGAACTGAGCCCACTGCTCATGGCTTTGCTGACTGTCTGCTGACTGTCAGCCCAATGAAAGTTGCTCCCAAAGGCCGAGTGAGCACTGCTCCAAGCTCACTGAGGTACCCTGATGTGTTGGGAAGTCTCTGAAGGTGGACAACACGGGCAGAGCTGCCAGCTGACCCACAACACAAACGCGGGGTCAGCTCCTCCCACGGCAGAGCGCTGCTGAGCAGCTTGCCCCAGCTTTGTGTGTTCCCAAAACAAGGCTGCAGATTCTCCTTCTCTCTTCCAAAGCCTGTATTCCATGGGGTGTTTGCTTATCTTGAAGGATTGCACACCTTGAAGGATTAAATGTGCCCCAAGGCACTTGAACCCCTTAAGTGCCTCCTGCAGATCACCCTCAGCATAGCTGTTTACGAAGCCAGCGTAACTCAGCTTCTTCACATCATCTTCCTCCCACCTCCTGGTGGGCTGGTGAAGTGCCAGGAGCACCTGAACTGGGAATGGGAGCTGGGACCGATGGCACGGCCTGAGAGAGCGGCTTGGGCTTGGATTCCTACCAGGAGGTGGAGCAGTGCCAGCACCCAAAAGCGGAAATCACAGCCAAGTTATGCCTGTGCTGAAGCCAGAGTGAAAGTGGGAAAGCAGTTGCTTCCTTGGCTCCCAGTTTGCCCTGGCTGTATCAAGGGGAGAAGGGCTGGGACCCACAGTTTGAACTGAATGGAGCTCTAGCCCCCTCCTATTGTACTGTGAGAGCTGGCTTTGCATCTCTGGTGGAAAAATGCCAGTTTTCCCTCACCGCTCTGTGCTGCGGAGGATCTTCCCAGGAGGGAACCCCTACAACCATGTCAGCTCCTGCTGGGACAGAAAAATGCTCTTAATCACAGGCTCCAGGGGTTGACACTAAGTCACCCAAAGAAGCAGGAGGGAGCATGTCAGAAAACCAGCTTGCACTAGGGAAAAAAATCCAGAGTTGGACAGGATTAGGGGCAGGTTTAGCAGCAGGGTTGGTGAATCACTGTACAATTTCCATTCCAGAGCATGTTTAAACATAAGATAACTTTTGCTAGTGGAGCACATGCCAGTTGCTGTTCTGTGCAATGAAGTGGGAAAGTGGTGGCTTCACAAGCACCAGTGAAAAAACAGCCAACTAGGGAACTGATCCTGTCTCCCTTTCTCATGCAGAACCCTGTCATGCAAGAAGCCTCTGTGCTGTCAGAAAGGCTGCTCTGAACTGGCACCTGGAGAAGCACCATAGTGCTGAGTTAGTGAAAAACTCACTCAGGGTTCTTGTGTTCTGCTGTCATGGTGCAAGGAAAATATTTCCCACTCAGAGGTGATAGAGCTGCAGAGCTGTACCAGGAGAATTTCACTCAGAACTGGATCCTCGGAATGGATTCATACACCCCTTACTGGCTCCTTTTCAGCTCTATAAGCTATGAGGGAGGGAAGGCAGAGTAGAGGGAAGGAGAGGTCAAAGAAGATCCCAGCAATGGTGAGTCACCAAGGCCTGATATTTATTTAGCAAAGAGCATGAGTGTAGTTACAGCAGAAGCAATAGCTGCTGTGAAACAGAGTGAGACAGTGTGCTTTTCATGGAGCTCAGCAGGGTGAGCCGTAAAACTCATCTGGGGAATATGGTTATACACTGATCTGCTTCCATCCTCTTTCTTCACGCTGCAGAGGAGAAGCACAGCCTGGCACCCACAGGATAGTTGGATGTGTATATGTCTTTCTGCTCATCTGCCTCCCAAAGTCCTGATGGGCTGTTATGGCAAGCCTCAACAAACAAACTAAATCAAACAAACTAAATCAAACAAACAAACAGGCAAAAAACAAACACCCCCAACAAAACATCCCTACCCCCAACAACAAAACCCTGCTCATAATCCAGTACAATTTCATAACCAAGAATTAAGGTGCTTCTCTTTTCCTTTGACCTGACTTGCTCAGAATCTAGTTGTTCTTGTCCTGAAGGCAGATGCCACCATCCAGTGCCAGCAATGTTTTTTGATGAGCATGATGCTCTTTCTCCCAGGGCTGGCAGGCTGACGCTATTGGGAGCCATATAGTAACACAAACACCACTGAAACAGCTTTTGTGGCCCACAGGTGTACAAACCTCACATATATACATATCCACATCCACAAGAAATAAAACCACTGTGTTCTGTCAGTACCGGTTAACGCTGTTGCCTAGAGCCTAGTTTTCAAATAAACAGAGCATTTGTTTTTGTAGCTGCAAGTGTAAAGTGAGCCACAAAATACTCCCTTTCTTGCTGGGTCACAAAATATCTGTGCTCTTTGTGAGTTTGGCAGCAGATGCTGACATGGTGACTATTAAATAGAGTGATCAAAGAATATGGCACAAACACATGACCTCCTCAAGAGAAAACAGGAGAAAACCCTCCTACCTCCCTTCTGTTTCACTCACATCTGTCTGCAGGACCAAATAGGCTTCCAGCCCCTGACAAAGCCTGTGTCAGCATCCTTTTTTAAATTATGAGCACCAACCCCTCTCCAGTCAATGCCAAGACCTGTCAACTTTAGAAATAAAACTGTTCTGTGAAAGAAAGTTCTATTACTTCCTTGCCTGCTGTGACAAAATTTCCCTTCCCATTTACATAGTTTCTCATAAGCAGGTCAAGGTGAGGTGGTGCCCTGCTCCAGTTCCTCTGTTCTCTGCATTTTTCGCATTCTGGACCTCAAGATATGACTCAAATATTAATCAGTGTATTAATCAGAGTATCACTCTCTGAAGAGTTATGGAGTAAGAAAAATGATGGTTGAGAGGAAGCACTTGTATGCAGACAAAATGGATACTGCACAGGTACACTTAGACAGTTCTCCTCAATTCTGTCCTATATCCACAGCAATAAGAACAATGAGTTTGTCCTTTTGATCCTTCTGTGCTCAGGTAACTCAAAGTGTCTCTTGAGGCTCCTCCTAAGTTAACTGAGCCTAGGTTAACTACATTAACTTGCCTTTAGCAATTCTTTTCAAGCTGAAATAACTCCAGATGTTCAAACTAAGTGCAGCATTTATTTAGAGTGTGATCCAAGGGCTGATGCTTTCAAAATGCTCTTGGGTTTGTATTAGTGCCTTATAAAGAGAAAAAAAACAATCATCAGCTTCTTAGAAATCCATGCTATAGTGTAGGATATATATGCTGACTGTATTCAGACATTAAATTTTTTAGCGAGCTCCAAAGAGATCTCCAGGATCCTCTTGCCTTGCCAAGAGCCTCACCCAGCCATTTCTGCATGAGGCATATAAATTCTGTGTGAGAAGTTTTATATATATATATATATATATATATACACACACACACACTGTATCTTATTTTAAAAGATACTGATCTTAATTTAAAGATTGGAGAATTCCCCCATGCCTCTAAGGAAAGTTATTCTAATAGTTAATTATGCTTTCCAAAAAAAAAAAAAAAAACCAAACAAAAAAACACCCAAAAACACCCAAACACAAAAAACAACAACAAAAAAAACCCCAAACACCCCAACCCTTCATTACTTTTCTAAATATGGCTAGCTTCAGCTTTCAAGTGCTGCCTCACATTCTGCCATTTACTGATTTAAGACCATTTTTTGTCAGAAATTTCTTCCTCATGTAGGTACTTGCATGATATAATTACATCAGCTCTTCATGTTTCTGGATGAAGGAAGTAGCTTTAGCTCCTTAAAGTTTCTCACTGTAATTCAGATTTTTTCCCAGCCCCAAATAGTTCCTGGAACTCTTTCCTGCATCCACTCAGATTTTCCAAAATCCACTGGGCTGTAGGATTAGGAACAGTACTCTGGTGCTACTCTTGTCTTATGGTCCTAATCCCACTTCCCCACATCTATTGGCTGCAAAGATCATATTTTCTGTCTTGATTACAACATCACTTTGGAAACGCTTGTTCACGTGTGTTACCTGCCATACCTCAGCTCTGTCAGGAATCAACCAGTTCCAGGTTCCAGCAATCCCTGCTAAAATTCCACACACCACTTTCCTGTTTAATTTTTTGGCTGTATTTTTTTTGGCTGTGTGGAAAGATTCTCTGATTGTGAGAGTCAACCTGAAGAAGTCACATGGATCTCCATAGTTTAATTCTCTCACCAGAAGTTGTCACCTGAAGGTTATTGAAGGAGTTATTTTGCTTTTAATTTGTTGTTATTGTTTTTATCTAACAACATTAATCAGCAACATCTGTTTTCTGTTAAATATGTATTTCCTTGCCGTACTTATTATTAGCACTTGTAAACAAGGAGCAGCCCAGAAAGCAACTTCAAGGAAGCGTTGTATATTTAATGAAAACCTTCTATCCATTTTTCATTTTTTTGTTTGTTTGTCTGTTTCCCTCCATAAATTATTTGGTGGTTTTTGTTTAAAAACATAACAATATTTTACCAAATATTGTCACATGCTTTGTCTCTGGGGATTTTAAAATTTTGGCCAGGCTAGTAACAAATAAGGTGATTTGGATAAGATATAAGAAAGAAGGATTGGTCTTTGTTATTTTCTTACCGCAACAGGACTGAGTACCAAGTTGAGTACATTTGTGAGCACGTGAAACTATGATTGAAAAACAGTTATAATCCTTCTTATCAATTCTAATACCACAAGCTTGAAACCTCTAAAACTCTTTTTAGTCTGTCTCTGAGCTTTATATCTAGATTTAATGAAAATGAGAATTCTAGCACACACAGTCATTGTTTTTCATCATATTGCTTATTTCGGAGTTAAGATTGAACTCTACCCTAATAGAGCTTCAACAAGACACTGAAACCCCTGTGCCACCTGGAATTATGCTTCATTAAAAGTAACAGGAGGACATTTCAAATCACAAAACTCAGCACTGCTTATCATCCAATGCCACTGGCCTTCACACAGACATATACTGCAATGGTTTCAGAACTTCTATCCTCAAGATCTCCCCTGACTTCAAGAATTTAGTTCTCACCCAGATGGAAACAGCAGAAGATATTTGAAGCCCCAGATTTAAGGTATCTGAGGATATGGATTCTCAATATCCTTGAGGCGAAAACAAGGCAAAATGGAGTCATTTTGTTTTTTGCACTTATCTTCTGGTTTTAATGCCTCAATTTCCAGAATTGTTTAACTGAAAATTGCTTCTCCAACTTCACACTGCAAGAGCTGGTGAAGACCCATGCCCACTCACAAGCAGTTTTCCTGCCTTTTAGTGCCCAGAAGTTTCCATCCCAGAACTCCTGTGCAAAAGGCATCTCAAGGAAGAGAGATCGATATCTGCTGAAGTAATATGAAACTGCAGCCTCCGCTCTCACTGGGGTCCCCAAATAATGTTCTCCTAGCTGAGATCCTAGGAGACTGGACAGAAATCATTACAGAAATTGGAGGAGCAGTGCTAAGTGATTGCGAAAATCAGTGTGACAAGAATAAGAGCTGATCACAGCAAAGCAGTCCCTCCCCTTTGCCAAAATATGTTGGGTGCTGAGTCTCAGTAACATTTCTGCCCATTTTCCTTATTGAAACAATTCTTCTGGAGCTAAGAAAGACTTGTTGGGTTGCTGGCTTGGAAACCAGAGCAATTATGAACCCTGCGTAGCTTTATCTGCAAAATGACCACATATGGAAAATGACCAGATGATGACCAACGCTGACCTTTCTTCATGGAGACATTTTTCAGGGTGGCCAAGCATATCAAAATAGGAAGAGACTTTTGGGCCTTCTGCACAAAACACTAAGAAATAAATTGCTTGGCATCCTTGGAAACATGCATCTCCATGGAATTTGGCAGGAAACAGGAGGAATTACCTTGTTCTATCTATACATGCAAAAACACTTCGGCAAATAAGTTTCATAAAATTAAATCATGTTATATAGCTTTAGTGGTTTCTTTTTGTGTTGATTAGAGAAGAAATTTTATTTTCAAGCATGTGGAATTTTGAAACATTCTAGACCATCAAGACTTCAGTCTCATTAAATATGCATAATGTCTCTAGCACCATTTGCAATATGTGAGATAGAGCAAGTATTTTAAAATAGTCATCCTGGGATATAAAATGTGAAGATCTACTGAGGAAGGTCTTGAAAACCAAGCTTATCTCTGTTCAAATATTTATAAAATTGGAAGCAATAAATTCTATCTTCTCTCTCCTTCTAACAATGTGATTAAAGCAAGTAAGAAGCCTCCTATGAAATAATACCTTCAAGGTTGTTTTCCAAGGTTCACTCAGTCTTTCAGAAGTGAAGAGTTTTGCAATGCACAAAGAATTTATCTGGAGCCACCTCTGGAACTCCAGACAATCAGAATGGTTCATCCATTCAATACAAATTTCTGTAAGGTACAAAGCAGTAGGCATGACAGAGATACTATCAACCTTATGCACTTCATGATGTAATGTGTGCTTTTTCTTATGCATTTTGTGTGAAAAAAGAATATTATGCTAAGACTAAGCACATATTCACACTTACCCAACATGGATGCAGTTGAATTATGGCTAATTCCATTAGGACTGTACTCGCAGTTCACACATCCCTCTTGTTTCAGCAATTTCTCTTTATGACTCTTTGTCATAAAAAATGAGGCCTCACAACCTAATTCTATTCTTGGAACAGCAGTTGGCCATCCCATCCTAATAATTCAAAATATCACACTGTCAAAATACCTTTCCTTTTCTTCAGAACTCTTGAGAGGTTCATTAGGAGAGGCTCATGAGTAACCTCCATCAGCATGGAGGTTACTCATGCATGATGCTGTATAAACGTGATGAATATTGGAGAATCATTGGCAACTTCCCAGGCAGATGGCACAAGGGATGGAACGTGAGAAGCCCAGCACCACCCAATTCATCCAGAATGCTGGCCGTGGGGTTTCTTCCTTTTTTGCTTACAGAATTTTTTCCCATAAGTTGCTAGGAAACAAACTGCTGGGTACTTAGGGTACTTAGGAAAAACCAAAGCAGTGGCAAAGATGTGGAGAGGAGTGTAGCATCTGGCAATACTTTCTTTTTTTCCCTCTAGGAGTTTCTTTCCAAGGGGTAAGAATCTGCAAGCTCTAGAGGCAGGTAAAGAATGGTGCTGGGTGCAGCTGCTCTTTCTCATGCTCAGCATCAGAAGGAGGAGGGTCAAGCTGATGCTTGCTGCTGGGAGCCCAGACCTAGGGACCTACCACCACCTGCTTGAAACTATACTTCCCTCTAGCCACCCCCCTGGCTCTCGTTAGCTCAGTTGTTCAGGGGTTTTAGGGAAATACATTTCATAGAGACAGAATAAAGATTTCAAAAGAGTGGCTCTCACCCCCAGGCTTCCATCCAAGCTTCATTCTCGATGTGATGTTCCAGGAGCCTGAGAAGAGAGAGGGAACAGGAAGAGACAGGGGTTTATCTAGATTTGGGCCAAGGAAAGATACTGGCCCTGAGCCAATAGGGTCAGGAGTAGGTGTGATGGGGAAGAAGAGTTAAACTACATAGCACAGGCTTCAGGGGGACTCAGAGGGGAAAAACCATTCCTCAGAGGAATGCAACACCTGCTCATGTGTCCAGGAATTCTGAGCTCGTTTTTCTTTCCTGCCCTGCTGGCAGCCAGGCCACTGCTCTCCCACCCTCGCTGCTTCTTCGGCACTGCTCTGGGTCTTTGCTACACTGCAGCCCTGCATCTCCTGCCCTGCCAGGACACACCGCAGCTCCAGCTACCACCGCGGAGCTTCTGCTGCATCTCATCCCTGAGCCTGGGATTTCTGCTCTTTCCTGCTCTTTCAGCTTGGTGCTCCTCAGAATCCCGCAGAGGCAGAGGGATCCGACTGCCCCAGGGTTTTGGGAAGCAAAGCCTCTCCTCCATCCCTTTCCGTCTTGGCCGAGAAGGCTGTCACAAGGTTCCTGGTTTCTGTTTTGTTGTTAATGTCACAGTTATTGTTGTTTGTCACACATAGTAGTAAAGAACTGTTATTCCTACCCTTATATCCCTGCCTGAGAGCCCCTTAATTTCAAAATTATAATAATTTGGAGGGAGGGGGGTTACATTTTCCATTCCAAGGGAGGCTCCTGTCTTCCCTAGCAGACACCTGTCTTTCAAACTAAGACAAAGAAATACCATTTTTTGGCTATCATTTCTTATCAAAGAATGTTTGCCTTTAACTTAGGTGAATGCAAAAGCAGCCCTTTGATTTGCTCCTGTGAAATAACTCTCATCCTAGTGCACATTTTTGGTGGAACAAGATCAAGACAAAGCCTTAAATAAAAACATTGGCCACATTTGGCTCATTTTAATTTTATTTAAAGACATGGCTTCAGCTTCTTGATGCAAACAGAAATCTGATGTAAAGCAAGAGGATGGGTCTTGTATGAAGATTCGGGTACCTGAGGGAAGATGGAACTACTTGTGTTTGAGGAAGAACTGTTTGAGCAGGTGATCTTAGAGATAAAATGGTTCCAAGCATCATCTACTCCCTCTGCCAGAGAATTTGACAAATATGCTATGGCCTGTGCCAGACTCTCTTGGGTTATGTAATCAAAAAAATTGTGTATTCTATTTCATCTCTTGAAAGCTGTTGGGGAGATGTTTTTTCCTTATCTCTTGTGACTCCAGGGTGGGAGGGAGGAGGATACCTTCTGATAATGACCCAGCCATTAAATCCAGGTGGGGCAGTGTTTCTTATCTCTTTCAGCACCCCTCCATTCCCCAGGGGCACATCTTCTGATAATGGGCCATTAGGGCCCACCAATGACATGACACATTCCATCATCCCATTGTGAGATGCTCCACACAGTGGGGGAGGAGCCAGCTGTTCCCTGCTAGATAAAAACTGGGACTGAAGAACACAAAGTATCCTGGTTTTCCACTGGATGCCCAGAGGAAGACTGGACCCATCTCACCACCACTGGATTTTCTACAGGACCATTGCTACTCCACAGAGCCACATCTGTTACTCCAGGAGGACTTATCTGGACTGCTTCCAACACCCTGAGCAATGGGGTGCCAGGTCGTATCCCTGACTCTGTCAGGGGTTTTTCCAGGATTTTTTGTTTGCTTCCTTGCTGGTTTTTTTTTTTTTTTTTTTTTTTTTTTTTTTTTTTTTTTTTTTTTTTTTAATATATATATATATTCCTAGTAAAGAACTGTTCTTCCTATTCGCATATCTTTGCCTGAAAGTCCCTGATTGCAAAATTATAATGATTTGGAGGGAAGGAGGTTTACATTCTCCATTCCAAGGGAAGCTCTAGATTTCCCTGGTAGACAACTGTCTTTACAAACCGAGACACAGACCAAAGAAGCCAGCAGAGTCCAAAGATTAATGCAGCCCAAAGCTTCCCGGAAATCAAAAGGATTTCATTCTAAGGTGAACTGATGTTGCAGATAACTAGTGTGGCTCACTTGTAAAGTAAAAAAGAGAGAAACCAGCGTAGTTTCTTGCAGCTGTGCATCCAAACATCTTGCAAAACCATGATTTTGATCCAACATTCATCCATAACTTTACAGTCCCATAAATCAATCACCAAAGCTCATTAATAGCAGTGCGAATATGGCAGGTATTTATGCAAGCTGCACTAAAAATTAGTATTTTCCCAATGCTGCATTTGAAGCCATAAATACAGCTACACAAATTTTCACCAGGAAAAATTTTTGCCTTAAGTATATTTTGAAGATGTGAATAGTCTTTCTAAGGTTTAAAATTTCAAATGGGATAGGACCATGTGAATATGATGGAACCAAAACTATTTTGGGGAAAAAGAAAATGTGGTAAGAGATTTTTGGTATATTTTTCCAATTTAAATTGTATTTTTGTTCTGCTTTTTCTTTGTTTACACACACACATATAATATTTGTGCACGTAAATAAACACATGCATAAATTATTTAAATATGTGTAATTGTGTGTTTATATATGCCTACATGTGCACGTATACACAGCATACATGCATACCTAGATTAAATCATAAAATGACCTATTTTATGGGAAAAATATTTTAATCATGTTGTGCTGATTTTTGAACCTTTGAAAGCACTCAGATGCCTTTTATTTTTAAAAATAAAAGCATAAGAAATGCAAAGTGCAGTGAAAGTCTGATGAGGAATGCGCAAGCAATTAAATCTTATCTTGCTTTTATTGCAGCTCTCATGACAAAGACAGGATTGAGCAGTTATGGTTTATATACATCATTTGCAGCCAATAAACCTTAGGAGTATTTATTATTTCACATAGCAATATCTCTATGTTGTCTCACAGCCAGCATGTCACCATTCTGCTTTTACTAGAGGTTTTCCTCAAAGTCTACAAACAGCTGAAGTCCTTTAACCCAGAAACGCACAGAGGATGTTGAGTTTCAGCTGAAGGAAACACGAAGGCAGGAAGTCATAGAGGATGGTAATATTTCCCTGATCCACCCAAACACCCAAACAGCCACATGTTGTACAAGAAATGGGAATACCTCCATAATTATTAGGAATACTTAGGTTCAAGGGCTTCCCTTCAGCTCAGGCACTGGTGGGACCAACTTCAGTGTATTTTGAGAAAGATTAAACAGGAGAAAAAGAAACATGGAAAATTTAAAAAATATAAAATTAGACCTCACTCCATTCAAGTACTGAAACTTCAGCTGAATTCTAAATATGAAAATCATTATACTGCTTAGAAATGGGATCTTTCTGAGCATGGATTTAAACATAGGCGGAACTACCTATGAAACATGGGCTTACGATCATAAACCACAAACATCTAATTTAAAAACTATTTTTTTCTGAGTGGATTTAAATAAGGGAATTCTTGGTTCATACAAGCTTTTGTTGCATCTCAGATAGTTGCCAATTACCTGCACTGATATCAAACCTGGACTAGCAGACTTAATTTCAGGAATGCAATTTTCCCTGGGATTATCATGGAAATTAAATATGTGGTATATGTGTGAGAGATCCTCATTAAACTACTCACGGAAATTTGCGTTTAAGCTGCCATTGTTTCACTCATGCTGAGAAAAGACAGTTGTCCTCTCTTTCGAATAATTTAATTATTTGCTGTGCTTCAGAAATATAATTTCTCAAAAGCAGAAACAAACTTCTAACAGCAGAAAGATCTAGCCGTTCCAATGGCATTTACTATTTCTTTACCTAAAGAAATCTCTATTTGTTATATCAGTGCCTGTAGTAAAGTGGGTAAACTTTATCTTCCTGTGCCTGGCCATTGAATCAAGTTAATATTTTCAGAATTATTTTTTTTTCATGTGGACTAGAAAAGTTTGTTGCCACATCTCAAGTCAGAGTAAAATGACTGGTACAGAGATATTTTCTGTGCTGGTTTTGCATTAATTGACATTTGGTGAGGAGGGAAGAAACCACCCAAGGAAATTATTTCTCTAAGACAAACTACCAGCAGTTTCCTCCATGCTTGACAGAACTAATCAGTGGCTAGTTTGAATACTGACAACCTGGTAAACCAATTAAAGAGCTGAATACAGCTCTGTGAGGGTCACATTTCAAGATAAACAAGCCTGGGAAAGCTCTCTTCTTCTTGTGGCCTAGGAACAGGTAACAGGCTGGCCCTGACCCCTCTGTGTGGCTGGGTGGGCCCTGCCAAGGGGCCGGAGCCCTTCCTGGGGATCTGGCCGCTGGGCTGGTTCCCTCCCCACCAGTGCAGTCAAGCTGACCTGCAACTGGAGCTAAACACAGTACGGGCCTGAGACCAGCCATGCAGCCAGAGCAGCCGCCACTCTTTCTGGCCCGGGGCCTCGAGATCCTGGCACAGCCCCAGCACGGCCTGAATCTATCGCCATGACTGCTTTGACCATCGTGACCACCGCAGGCCCCAGACAAGATATTGACTCTTTCACTGCATGGATGAAACTTGCAGGTCATTGATCCTCTCTCAAGTGAGAGAAAAGGATAGAGTGAAAACATGTAGAGAGACAACATGAAGACACCAAGGACAGTGAAGAAGGAGTCAAGTCCCAGACGTGAGGGGAATGAGGAGATGCCTGAGTCTTAGGCTGAAATTCTTTTGTGAGGCCATGGTGATGAACTTTGATACACTAGAATATCTCTTTAATTCATGAAGTATGGGCAAATGGAATGTTCAAATTGTAGACATGAGCAAAGGCTTTCTTGCTGAAGCAAGTAAATGTTGAAGTAGCTGTGACTGCATGAGAAACTTGAACAGAGAGAGACATGAGCGTGATGAAGACCCTTTGACCCCTGGGAAAAAAGACCTCTGTTCCCAGAGATGAAGATGATCTCAGAGATAGAAGAAGAGAACTTTTGCTTTTGAACAGCTCATCCTTAAAATAGTACTTCATAGGTTTGACATGGCCCATGAACGCAGCTGTGGGAAGGCTGCATGAGATGGGAGGGACTTCACGAATGCATATTTCCAGGGGGTTGCCATTCCTGGAAATTGAAGCCACGATGTGTTGTAGTGCATTATTTGGGTTTATATTGTATTTCATTTTTATACTGGGTTTTGTAAAGGTTTCTTCTGTACTACCCTGTTCCCTTGGAAAATTTGTCACAAGGTTTGTCCCTGTTCCTTCTCCCCTCCCATCCTCCCACGCTGGAATGTAAACCAACTCTGTTCCACTCCCACCTTATCCCTGATTGTGTAGTGGCTTGTCCCTGCCTCTAGCCCCTTCCCCCTGGGTAAAAGCAAGGAGACCACATGGGAAAATCTCTCTCGCTCTTGGGACCAGGATGGGGATGGGGACTGGACAGAGCTCTGGACTCTGTGGGGGCAGGAGCCCAGAACAAAGCGGTGATTCTCCTGGACAAAGGGCAGACTCTTTCCTTTTGCCATCGACGGATGCCTGCTCTCTCTAAAGAAAAAGGTTTGCAA
The DNA here is from genome assembly GCF_015227805.2 of Hirundo rustica. Lineage (NCBI taxonomy): Eukaryota > Metazoa > Chordata > Aves > Passeriformes > Hirundinidae > Hirundo > Hirundo rustica. Next base: position 78,611,016 of record NC_053488.1, on the reverse strand, counting down.
CCTCTCTGGGATCTTTAAGGCCCTGAAGGGAAAATTCCTTCTGGCGTGGTTTCTGTCTCAAGCTAGCTGAGGCTAAAAATGGAGCACAGGCTCCGAGGGAGAGAGAGCAATTTCAATGAGGGGATGGTTTTCTTGTAGAGAGGTCTCTATGACATGGCAAAAGAGACTCCTCTCCCCAAGAGAACTGATGAGAGACTATTTTAGAGGTGATAAACTGACATAAGTTCCAGGTTTTATTTCTATATGTTGTCAATGGGAAAGAAAAAGAAGGTTGTGGGGGCAGAAAAATGTTCTGAAGGTTTTATTCTGATTCTTATTATCTTTTTGTCTTTTCTTTCAGTTCTGTTTTTCTTTATATCTTTTAAAGTTTGAGCCTGCTTTGCTCTTCTCCTAATCCTATCTCACAGCAGAAAAGGTGTAAATAATTCTGATGGGTGCATTGGCATTTTTCCAACATTACACACACCTCATTTATTGGTGCACTGGCTGGGAAATCTCAAATTGGTGAACTAAAACCACTACACTAAATTGAGGTTTCTGTCTGGTTTAAACCTGAAACTGCCACACTTCCATTTTGTTTTTTCCAGCTCAGGAGAAAAATAACTAGATACAATCCCCCAAAATAAACATTTATCCATTATTTTTTTAATGCATAATTCTAACAATTTGTATTCCATTTCAACAACATTTATTTACTAAAATATAATTAAATACTGAATTAAAAAGAATGAAAACAATTGAGGTATATCATCTCAATTTTACAAAGAGGGAGATAGCCAGAGATATTATCCAAAATCTGTTGTCTGTATTTTTCACTTTTCATATTTTACTTTTAATAGGTAATTATGTTCTTGATTGTTTGCATTTAGTTTTATTGAACATCCGGTTTACATGCTTCCCTACCTTAGGATATGTGCACATTTACCACTAAAAAATACATCTTGTGACAAGGTAATTTTTGTATTCAAAATTTGTAGGTGGTTTTATTTGTATTTTGGCATAGAGAAAGCACTGGGAGAGGAGCTCTTCTAGTTTTGTTTCTATCCAGTGAAAAGGAATGTGTTGAAATTTTACAGATTAGGCAGAGACAGAAGTCTTTATTTCATTTGTTTACTGCATCATGTTTCATGATATATTGGATCTCACCAGCTGCCTAGCACCATATCAGCACCAAGAGTCAAAATCTTTGGCATAGAAGGGCTTCAGACATATTGGACTAATGAATTTTTATCCAAGACAGAAATGTTACTTTTCCACAAGAAAACTAGAATGTGTAAGGTCCTATTTTCTGGATTATCTTATGTCATTTCACAGAGAGTATTATGTTAAACTCTCCTATCTTCCAAAATATGGCAGACTCCTTGAAAGATGTTAATTGGCTTCAGATAACTCTCTAAGCATATCTGAAAATGCTTTGGAAGCTGATCTTGACTAAAAATATGGAGGGGGCTGTTGACACGTTTAAACTATAGAGGTTCATTCTTCCACCACCTGGGTACAACCCCTCGTGCTGCTTAACCTTTGATTGGAGCCATCTCAGACTCTTAAACTTTATATTTTTTAAAGTTCTTTGTCCATGCTGCCTTCCAGAGTCTTTTGACCACCTCACTCAGGAACTCATCATTCCCTTTTTTTTCCTTGCCATTGAAAAAGCCAAACGGACTGGAAGCCAAACATACAAATCTCACCTCAAAATAGTCTAGAGGGTCTAAATCAGAATTTGTGGATGAAAGGCCCACAAGATTGAATTTCAAGTTAAAAACAAACAAACAAACAAAAAACCCCCACACCCAACCACACCAAACCAAATGATGTGACAAATTGTTGCATTATGCTCTGTGTTATTTATTTTCATTATAATGGTTTGTTCCGCAACCCCTGTTCTCCTGCTAAATGTTATGCTCCAAGGTTTGTCCCTGCCCCTCTTCCCTGTCAATCCTCCCATATTCCCAGTCCCCTCCTACGGGCCCTGCCTGTCATTTGGTTGTTTCTCTCAGCTTCTAGAGAGTTCAGGTAAGGACATGGAGTGATAGGGCAGCAGCTGAGGAGGTTCCTCCCTTCATGTTCCCATTGGTTTCTTTGAATGTCCCTCCAACGCTGTTCCACTCCCACCTTGTCCCTCATTGGATATTTTTCTCTCCTCCCTTTGTCCCCCTGCATTTAAGCCCAGGGCTCATTGCCCCAGGTGCTCTTCTGGAGCAGCTCTCCTGAGGCTTGGAGGTCCTGGCAGGGGCTGAATAAAGGCCTTGGACTTTGCTCTCCCGCTGAGTCCGACTCCTTCCTCTGCCGTCGGCATAATTTCTCCCATGACAAGGGGAAAACCCCCTTAGCTGCTCCTCTGGTTCCCAGGATCCAGAGGAGTGTTCTCTGTCTGACCGCAGTGCCGGGCTAGCTCGGGTGGGCGGAGTCGCTGCTCCATGAGGGACACTGTGTCAACAAATAATGGAGTATTATACACAAGTGCCTGGGAAAAAAAAAAAACAAGGAAATTAATTTGGTTTATATTTTGTTTCATTTTTATATTGGATTGTAATGTTTTCTTCCGTGTTCCCCTTGGAAATTGTATCACATGGTTTGTCCCTGCTCGGCTGGGCCCATCCCTCATGCTGGAATGTAACCCAACTCTGTTCCCCTCCCACCTTATCCCTGATTGGGAAGTGGCTTGTCCCTGCCTCTGGGCCCTTCCCCCCGGGGAAAAGCCCCAGGACAGGCGGGGCTGGACTCCCTCTGGCACCGGCAGGGACAGGGGAGGAGCTGAAAGAGGTCTGGACAAGATAAAGGTGTAATTCCCACCCGGACAAAGAGCAGGCTCTTTCCTTTTGCCATCAGCGGTCATCTGGGTCTCTCTAAAGAACCACCACAAATTACTAAATAGCAAACATGGGTTTGTCAAGTAGAAATCATTGCAGATAATCAAATTTCTTTTGATGATTAAATAATGGCATTGGTGCGTTGGAGAGAAATACTAGTTATGAAATGTCTTGTACCAAAAGAATGCTACTGACGTAATTTAATGTGATTATTTTTGATAATTTTACATTTAGATTTAATATTATTATATTCCAGAACTGGAATATGAATGGTGGAATGGGGTTAAACAGTTTGGGAAGAGCGCCTAGACATCCATTATGCACAGTTCATTTTCAGAATGATTGGAAGCATGATAAAATATTCTTCAGGTGGCCACCTCATCCTTGATGCTGTCTAATGTCTTCAGATACAATGAGGATGGAAGAGTATGAAGTTGATAAAATCTGAAGGTGACAAAACAGGAATGAAATAAAACAACCTTGAAAAACAGCACAGACAATGTTCTGAAATGGTCCATGTGTTCTGGGTGCAAGTGTGATACTCCTTTACACACGGGCAATCAGCAGGGCAAAATGAGGAGCAAACTGGCACAGCAGCAGCCCTTCAGATACACACCAAGGGTGGGTGATTTGAAAAGCTGGACATAAACTGGAATTGTCATAGCTTGCGGTTAAAAAAGGCACTGAGAGATTTGTATGTGACTTGGATCCACAAGATGTGGAAAGTAACATGCCTTCTGTTTTACCCAGCACATACCTAACCAGTATGTGTTTCCAAAAATATGTATACTAGGAGTTAAAAATGCAGAAGATGGCAATGGAATTGTAGAAAAAAAGGAAAAAAAAAAATCATGACCAGAAAAATAAACCTATAGGGAAAGATTCAAAAGCTGGCATTGTTAGCCTGAAAAAAGACATTAAAAGAGGGAGTTATGGGAAAGAATACATGAGGATCCTCTTTCAGGAAACAAGGAGAATGAATCTCATAGGTAATGTATGCAGTCTCCATCCCCTGAGGTCTTAAAAACCAAATTAAACAAATAACTTTATGAAATGACACAGTTATGGATGATTTGACTTTGAATAGGGGTTGGACTACTTTACATCTAGAAGTGCTTTCCAGACTTATTTTTCAATGACTATATGAAGTATTTGAGCACTATCCAAGAGATATATTGGATTGTTTACAAAGTCATCCTTATTCTGTAAAAGCTGATGAAAGTCTATAACTGGAAGAATTAATGTACTCATAATGATTTTTGTGTGTGAAATCAGTGAGGGGGAAGTATGCACTTCAAATCAGTGTTGTGTATGCCTTGTTCAACATTGAGCCTTTCTCTAAATAGTTTTCTAGAAGGATACAAGTTGTCCTGGAAAAAAATTATGTAGAATTTACTGACTCTAAATCTAGTCCAAGTTTGTCTTCATTGCCTGCACTAATCCACGGGTTTTTACTCCATTCCTCTCACGTAATTTCAGACTCAAGGTTATACCAATCCCCTAAAGCTATTAATCAGTTCCCAACTGCACTTAATCCATGCCAAACAAAAACAAAACTACATATCTACAATAACTTTTAGAACCCTACCTCTTCCATTTTATAGATTTTTAACAAAGAAATTAATGGAGACTCACTCAAACATCTTCTTGAGCATGAAAAAAGCTACAGGGAAATCTGTGCAAAACCTTTCCAAATCTGTAGAAATAGTTCTTTCCATGCTATTTAACAATTAAAATAAATAAATAATCTTCCGGCTGTAACATAGCTAAGATTTATAGGTGAAAATGAAAATTTTGACAGCATCTGCTAATAAATTTATAGCAGGAAGGAGGAGGTAAGATAGATATAGAAGGAAGTAAAAGTGATATCAAGTAATGGAAAGACCCTGTCAGAAATCAAAATGTCCTCAGGAATTTCTTTAGAAACTAGTTTTTACTTTAGAGGTACAAAACCCTTGGTCCCTTTTAATGGGTTCAGGTGTCACTTTGAGGAGAGTGATATGTTAGTCAATAATTTTTATGTGGATCTGAAGAAACAGAAGAAAATCTTGAAAGTTCTACATCTCAAAAAGCAGTACCTGCACTGAGATACTGGAAATAATAATGAAGTCCAGTGCAAAAGTTTATCCCATTTTCTGTGGATGGCTGAATGTATTTTACTCCAGACAAATGATAAATGAAAAGCAACCTGGAAAACTGCAAAAATAAGAGGTCAATGGACAAATTAATGTAATCTTGCAATATCAGAGATAAGGGAATATGCAAAAAAATACTCCTGATTTCTTTAGAAACAGAATTCTCTATGTGTGGGTAACACAGAGCAAAACTTTTATTTTTCCATATCCTTGCCATCTCTAGAACTGTAACCTTTAAGAAGGCAATTTGCTAGGAACAGCAGTACGAATTGTGAAATTAATACTTGATAACTTACAAATGTGGAAGGAAACCAAAATAAAAACAGATCTTAAACACTAATTTTCCTCCAAAAACGCAGAATCTATCTCAGCTGAAGCCCACATACAATTCCTATTTTCTTACACAATTTCTCAAAAAATATCCATAAAATTAAGCATAGTGTCTTACAAAATTTCTTTTGCCAGTCACATCTGTGGCTAACTTCAAACTGTTCTTAATCCTTCAAGATGTATTTACAGACGGAAACAAAAGAATACCTCCTTTGGACAAAACTACTATAAAAAGTATATAAGAAGTACAATCTGAATGACTCTGAATAGTTCTACTGGAAAATTAATTTCAATTTACAAGATTGCAAGAGGGCATGAAAATGCGTAAACCCTCTGCCATACTTTCTGTCATATTTTATGAGAAATTTTAGATAGATGGGCAGAGAGACACTTTGCTGTTAGTTGTGAAAAGAGTGGTTATTACCACCAACCCATGACATCATTTCCACCTTTTCCAGGTAGACATTGCTCCATTTATGTTTGGAAAATTGCTGCCATGCCAGGGTTATGACAACACAACAACACGACAGTGTCACCCTTTCACAGACAGCCACACCTAGCAGATGTGACAATGACAACCTGTTTACAACAGGACTCTTAATAATATTCTGTTTGGGAATGAATTTTTGGTTAACACCAAAAGTTACATGGGCAGTTATTTTATTTCATATGTACCAGCTTGATTAAATCTGAGTGTTTTTTATTGACTTTAACCAAAATCCCATTTGGTTATTCACAAACATTTTGTGGAACACCATCATCTGGTGTATGTTCAGATCATTCAAAGCAGCAGAGCTTTTGTTAGCAGAAGTTCCTTGTTTTGCACTCAGACTTTGGGATTAGCTGAAGGATTCATAGGAGTGAAGCCGGACATCTGCTCTCTGTCAGTCACACATCTGAAAGAGAGAACAACTATAAAATAATCTATCCAGAATTTTCTGTAAATTATAATTCCTCAATTCTCCAACAATTTCAAAAGGCAACATATGACTAATACACGATTTCTTTCATTTTCTTTATCCTTCTCCCTAACAATATCCATTCTTCCAACTGTAAACCATAATCTGGCTTGGGGGAGACCTGCCCTTTCTAGCTAGGGGCAGGCAGATATGATCAGGTTCCTAGTGGTCTGGTGGTACATGCAGAAAAATCTAGTAAGAGCTCAAACCTCACTTCAGTTGAAGACTTATTTTTCTTATTTGCAAAGCATTCCTCCAAAGCATTTAAAATCTTTTCAGATGATTCCTCTCTGCTGTCACCAAAAGGTGGGTTAGGTATGTGCATAACTCACAGCTGGTGCACACTTTAGGGAAGTTTTTACCAGACCAGCTCAGATAGGTGAAACCAGAACCACCAAGACACAAGTTTGAGAACTCAGCCTTTATACCATCCACTTTAAATATTTGCTGCTAATTTATCTGAAATAATTTCACATCTTGGCCTTAGCCCTATATTCTTGAAGCTGCAGCATGCTGTCTCATTTATTCCACAGAAAGGACTTGTAACTAGAGAGCTTTTCAGTGCTTTCAGATCACATTCCCAAATGTATCCTGTAACCTAAGGAAACTGATGGCCAGCTAAGTGATTCTTGAGGTCTTGTCTACAAAGATGTCTCTAAAAATGTGTACGTGACTGCTAGCACCATCAAAAATTCCTAAAGAGTGACAGAATATCACCCAGTACTGCAGAGTTATGGAGTTTGCTGCCAAAGTTTTCAGAATTTTGTATCAGTACACAAACATATGGGCAGAAATAAATATTTTTATGCATGAATATATACAGGACTGACTAACTGGGAATGTGGAGTGTTTGTGCAAACTTGGAGACAGGACTGGTCTCTTGTAGTTCTGATTGGTGTTATAAACTACAGAGGTGGATTTATTCTCTAACTCTGAACAGGAGGATTTAGTAGACAGTGTGAAAGTTGACTTTATACTCCTTCAGCCCCTTTCACACTAAAGCAGTTTCCTTAATCCTGATTAAACCTTCCCACCCGTGGCAGGACAAACAACAGGAATTGCCCCTTGTTAGGTTTCTGCTGATAGCAGTGGTAGCTCATGTCCCAAAGGGGAGAAGATTAATGCCTTATTCCTGGATAAAAGCTCAGCAAAGAGAAAAGAGCCTCAAGTGGTTGCTTTAACAGGACCCTGGTCTCTGGTCTCCTCAATCTTCCCACAGGCTGGGCCAAACTATCCTTCTTTCTTTATTTGATGACTAAATTCCCAAGGTAAAATTTCCATCCTCTCAACTCCATCGATACCTTGGACTAGTGCAAGCAGGAGCAGCATATGCATCTCTCCTGCCTCTCTCCACCAAGACCCACCCTCCAACTGCAGTGGAAAACTGGGCTTCCATTCAAATCTTTGTCCACTTGTTGATATTGACTGAGGAGAAGGGAGTGAACTGTCTCCTCTTCCAAGCAGCTGTAAGTCTTAACTGGGGTCAGCAAGCAATAATTCACATAGTTTGCCTGTTTAAATTGCAAAAATAATTCAGCCACTCTATCCAATAGCAAGTGGGGCAAGGGAGAGGGAACGTCTTCTAAACAAATCACAGTGTAGTGCAAGAAGGATTTTTTTGAGACCTGTTTGGAAAGAGTGCTAATAACCACACATTCAAAAATGTGTTGACATCACTCACAGCAATGGGCAGTGTCCCAAGGTTTACCCCAGAGACAGCAGCTTGTTCCAATCAAGAGCAGAACAGCAGTGCAGAAAACAATGAAAAACATTCCCTCCTGTAGGATACAGATCCAAACTGGCTTATGAGCCATAACCACTGTGCAGGGATATTTGCTGTTTGAGGAACTGTCGTGCAGTGACCTGCAGGGAAGGCATTTTGTGCAGAGAACAAAGTGGAACAAAATGCCACTGTGAATAGGTCTAACGGGGTTTATCTCACTTGCAAATCTCTGTTTCACAAGGAGGCTTACTCCAGGCCTGATACACGTGCCGTACAAACAGCCCATTTTTTGCGTAGGGATTTTCTTTTATTTCCCCTGTATTTTTACAATATGGGCCATAATGGAGCCATTTGATTTGGAGACATTTGGAGACATTGCTCCGCAAAATGCATGCTGCAGGGTAAACACACACTCAAGCCCTTGTGGGTACGCCTCAGTTTCATCTGCTGACTGAACTTTCTCTGTGTATCACATTTCAGAGTTTCACATAAAATAATAATCGATTTTTACCTGGAAAATGAATTGTGTTTGTAACCTCAGACATTAAAAATGGATCAGTGTAAATAATGAAGAGCCCTTAAAGTTCATCAGAAGATACAGAAGGACAAAGGGTTTTAAAGCCACCACAATTGGAGGATATAGTGTGAAACCTGAAATAAAAATGACGTTTTGAGTTGTAAGGAGGGGATGGGGAGAGACAGACATGCTTATTGACTGCTAAGATGCCAGGACTGCATAAACAATGGGAGATGGAGAAATTCTTGTGTGGGCAATTCAAAGTCATCAGTCTGTTTTCCTGTTTTAAACATCCCACTGAAGAAAATTCTATTTTTATTTTTTTGCCTCTTCTACATAGAGTGTTGTAAAAAACAATAATGAGAATAGAGATTCTAAGAAGGGGAAGGGGAAGGGGAAGGGGAAGGGAAGGGGAAGGGGAAGGGGAAGGGGAAGGGGAAGGGGAAGGGGAAGGGGAAGGGGAAGGGGAAGGGGAAGGGGAAGGGGAAGGGGAAGGGGAAGGGGAAGGGGAAAAGAAACAGCTGAAAACATTGCAACAGAAGAAATTTCATCTGGGTACCCTCATCTTCTTCCCTTGATTCCTTGTGTTGTTCATGGACTTTTTAGTCCACTGAAGAGGGTAAATCAGCATATACTGTTGATATATATTTATCAATGTCTGTGTTGTTGTCTTTGCCAGTTAATAATGACATTGTCTTTAACAATGTGCTTGTCTATGCCACTAAAATAAATCCTCATCCTATGTCTTGTCCTTACCCCTTGGCTACTTAGGGACATAATCTTGAGGTTTTCAAAGATATTTATATGGTAGCAGTTAAGGTGGAACCTCTCCACAGCAGTAGGGATGTAAACCAAAGTCCCTGGGACGGACAGTTGCAAAGGGAGGTGAATTAAGTTGCCACTTCCCTGCCAGCAGCTTGGCAAGGAAGCTTGTTCCCCTTGGAGAACAACCAGTCCAGGGCTTGTGACACAAACAAATGATCTCTGAGTTGGAAAATCCTGAGGCACAAATGTTTGAGGGCTGACAGGTGACTAGGTAGAGGTTTAATTATTAATTTTGCTGATTTTCTGCAATCCCCATAGCAGATAGCACTTTCTGTTAGCACAAAAACAGTGTGTGTTTTCCTGCTTTTTGATTAAACCAAGGAGGCAGACTACTGGGTGTAAGAGGAAAAAAACCCAAACACACACACACAAAACGTACAAGCAAATAAAAATCCAAACCATTCCTCACTTCATCAGGGAGAAGCAAACACATCCGTGAGTATTTACCAGGAGCTGAGTGTGACAGTACAGCCACCGCTCAGCACATCCATGTATCAGGAAAGCAGCCAGTGTCCTGGGTAGGAATTTTCCACAGGAAATAGAAACCCAGCCAAGGGGTCCAGGTCAGGGCCACACGAAGGAAGATGATGAGCCAGTGGAGGGGAACTTGGTCTGGTTTCTCAAGTTGTATAGTACAAGCCAAAGGATTGTGGTCCAGTTAGTAAATGTGTGAGTGATACTGGGTGTGGACCAACACCAATGTTTTACTTAGCTTGAGAGGGATTTCCCTGACTTCTAGAAATAGCCATGGCCCTTTCTTGCAAAACAATAAAACACAGCTCAGCGTGTGCTGAGACCACAGGTTGGATCAGTCAGATACCAGTGAGGAAACTCACCCTGAAATGAAATGCAGCCATCTACTCTTCCCTCAGCAGCATCACCAAGGGTCTAAACTGGTCTCAGACCAGACAAAAAGCTTTGAGAGGTATCTGAAACAAACAAACAACCAACAACAACAACGAAAAAGGAAAGACACCAGAAATCTCCAAAGGAAGCACTGAAATTCAGCTACTTCCAAAAAAAGGCAAATGTTTAATGAAAGGAAAAAAAAAAAAAAAGAAAATAAATAAGCACAATGAAAAACTTTTGACTTTTATAAACATTGATTCAGAACAGAAGATCCTGTTTTCCATTACTGAGTCAAAACGTTTAGTTTCTCAGATCAAGATGCTGAAGAAGGAAAAAGCTCTACAAATCTTCAAATTAACATTTCTGTTGCAATTAAAAGTGATCTTTTTCTTTCAGCATGATTTTGCCAAAAATACAAACTGGGTCATTCATGAGTCTTTTGTAAGGGATTCAGTATAGGTTTGGAAAAGTCTGAGGCTGTTACAATGTTCATACTACCTTACCTAGATTGTCATGACCATTCACAAAAAATGTTCTTAGAATAGCCATTTTCTTCAAGTCCTGTTGTCTCCATTTCATTTTTTTTTTAATTACAGGTTTTGCTATGCCAGGCTCCTCAAAGTATTATTTGAATGCATTAGTAGACAAAAAAAAATTAAATTTGATAAATGAAAGTTAGGGCAAATTCAGCTAATTTGAAGGTAACAGGGTGAAATATTCTCTACAAAATGAAAACAACTGGCTGTCATACTGAAAACCATTGTTCTCTCTCTCTTTCAAAGCTGTGAGGTAAAGAAAGCAGGAGCTTATTTCATCTTCATATTATGCTAAAAAGTGTTTAAGCCAGGTTTGTCTGCCAAAATAAATGTAAAAAATTCTCCCTTCATTAGCAGAATATTATGCTTTTTACTAGATAGATTACAGCCAAGCACTGTAGCCACAACATCATGTATGTAAATCACTACCCATTAATTTGACAGACATTTGTTTCTTGTACATGTTTCTTACATAGTCTTATAGGGAGCAACGAGTATTTTATTTAGAGCAGTTCCTGACCTGCACCTGTCTAGCATCCTAATAAACCTAAGACTTTATTTTACTTGTGCAGTAGATTAGGAATTTAATGTAGATTTTATTCATCTGGAGTGTATGTTTATTTCTTCTAATTCTTGCATTGTAGTATATACAACAAAATGCACATCCAAACAGAAAGGGGAAAATGAGCTTAATTAAGTTTTATGATACAGGTGATTGTGAAATTAAACTAGGACCTATGAAATTAACTAAAACTATGCTGTCTTGGTTTTCCACAACAGTGCTTTGCAAGATGAAATATTGCCTGTGCACACAATCACTATCCTTCAAGGCCAATCATATGAAGACAGTTATTTGAATTAGCTGAACTTTGGATGTATCGGAGAGACATGGGGGATTAATTTCTGTACAAGGTGATGTGCAGTTTTCTGGGAATATTGGATAGCTGATGAACAAATTTAATGGATCAAATTTAATGATGGTTAAAAAGACGATGTAGCATTGCACCTTACTAATTTAGTATAACACTCCTTTTCACTGGCAATGGCATAGTTTAATAATTGGCTTTCACACAGACTTTGCTGAACCACAACATGAAGAATAAAATAAAAAGTGAAAAGAAACAATCACAATTAAGGTTAGGACATCAGGAAAGCACAAGAGACAGGAGAGACTGGAAAATTTTTGGAAACGTTAATCAATTTCCTTTCATGCAGACCTTTACCTGAACCATTCCTTCTTGAAGAATAAGTCTGCTAGAAGTAATATGCACTGGATGTGGTGTTTGCATTTAATCTCCACTCATCAGAATATCAAATTACCTGAAATAAGTAGTAACAATTCTCCAGGCTGAGGAGATTGTTGCCAGCTATCTACTAAATTGTCCCTGGGTTAGGGTTTTGCAGAGCCTGTCTTCCTCCTGTGACAAACTGCACCCTCATCTACATGAGCTGTATCAGGCTCCTGAGAAGCTCAGAACATCTGCTGGCCTGTGGAACAGAGACAGTTCTAGCAGGGGATTGCTGGAAATTAACAATGTTCTGCAACCAGAGGAGCTGATTTATCTCCAGATCAGTGCAAATACTGCAAAAGCATTTGCATGACTTGTGCTGATTAAATCTGACAAGCTTATCTGCTTTACTGCAGTTTAATTTGTGATAGTGATTGCATTTCAAAGGGAAAGATGGGTTGGAAGAAGAAGGAAGGAACTGATTCAGCACAGCACTCAAGCAGCTGCAATTACACTGATCACAAACATTGGGTTAAGATTGTACCAAGTATTTTGCTGATGGGAGTAGAAGACTCACAGATAGCCTTTTATTGTAGGGAAAAGGTTTCCACTTGCATCTCCTGGATCAGATGAGTAAGGAAAATTGTGTGCTGATGTGGTCTCATGTACTGAAGCACAGATCTTCAGCTGGCAACAATTGCCATATGGTAATTTTACCAACGATCTGAATAAAGAGCAGTTTATAACCACTGAAAACCCACCCATACCTTCAACCAAGTATGTGGCTGTCAAAATTTCTACTGTGAGAAACATACAAGAGCATAAATGTGAAAGATGGCATGCGGAGAAAGATCCAAACAGATGATAACCACGTGGCAGGATGCCAAAACCAAACATTCTGTCTGTATCTTAGCAATGTGTGGAGAGATTCCTGTACTAAAACACTTTGCAGACATTGCAGTGAAAAGTAAGACACAAAAGCCAGTGATTTTGATAGACAATAAGGTACCAAATTTGGGAACTGCCTCTAAGAGATAGAGGTTAGAAGGACATCTGTGTCTTTGGACCTCTGTGAGCTTGACTTCCATCTTTTCTTTCTCCATTTCTTTCCTTTCCTCACAGGGAATTTTTGACATGAAGAATTCTCCTACATGTGACACTTGGTGTCTTGATTCATGTGGGAAAGTAAAATTTCAGCTTATGGTCACTGAAGTCCTTGGAGTCATTTTCCAGTCCCTAATATTTTAAAGATTGCCTTTAGCTTGTAAATGCTTTTCTTAGACAAATCAGCACAACAGCATCACAAGCTGAGGGACCTCTTTGTAAATCCCACTTCACAAATTAACAGTCGTAGTTGCCAATAAAACCATGAGCACTGGACTACCTGTGAAAAAGGCCACAAACTACACCCCTGCCAACTTCCCTGCAGCCTAAAGTGCTAAGAAAACAGAGAATGCGGAGGCAAAACCATGAAGAAGTCATATGACAACTTCTGTTATTGAATTTAAATTATTTCACTGAGTTTTATCGCTGATTCTGGCATCAGTGGGTGTATCTGTAACAACTTCCATCTTTTCAAGACAAACCAATTTATGTGTAAGTATAGTGGGTATTTAGCCAGTTTCATTTCAGTGAAGTAAAACAAAACTGGAACTGGGGTGGCTATTTTAAAAATTATTAAATAAACACTATGAAATGTAAAAATATGCATGAAAAAAGTAATCATGTCTTTCTTTATTAATAAGTAATTGAACATTAACATATATCATGGAATTGAAAATAGATAAAAAGGAAAGGACCCCACTTCCCCCCCCCCCCCCTTTTTTTTTTCTTTTTAAGAAAAAAGTAAAAGGTAAAGTCAAGATTTGGAATAGCAGAATCAACATCAGAGGCACAACGACAAATTACAGGATTGGTCCATCATCTGTAGGAATGCCCAAACTAGGGTTTTCATTTTTGCAGTATCTTTGCAGTCATTAACATGCATTATCTACCAGAAGAGATCTCACAACCAGGTTGAGACTCTGGCTTCAGTTAGATTGACTCACCAGGCACCAAATGCCTTGTGGGGCTTTCCTAAATAAATTACTTTCCACAAATTTATGTGATGAAAGTATAACATATTTGTGGCCAAAATCCATGTAGTCGATTAAGGGCCTGAGTCATAATTTGTTCAAAAGGACAAGAGAGCCTCAGAGTGCCTTAGTGTGCCATTTTATCATCTTCAGGTCTGCATTTCCTTCACTACCTTTACCAGTATTGAAAATACACTGCTGCCCTCATTGTACTGGTTTTATAAAAGCTGCATCATGAACACAGGGATGGGAATATTGCAACAGCTTCATTGTACTCACTGTAATAAATGGAACCTGTCTAGATAGGTAGAGGAAAAATTAGTACTTAACCCATTTCAGAGAGTTCTACATTTCATATTTAGTATCTCTGACCACAGAAATCTCATCTCCAATAAGAATCTGCTATACTTTTGTGTGTTAGTAAGACCCATGCACTCATTTACCCATAACCATGCATAGGTATCTGACCAAGGATTGCAGAATGGTTAATCTCATTTATACAGATTGGGTATTAGGGACCAAAAAACTGGCTGTCTTAAGTTGCAGGAAACCAAAACTTGCCCAGTCTTCTGGCAAACTAGGAAATGTTGACATGCTGGAGTGAGGACTGGAATTGCATCTTGACAGTCAGGCACCACCAAGCCATTCCTTATGCAGTGACACATTTTACAGCCATTTGAAAGCAATGGTCCCCTACCTCTACGGCATCTTCCTCACTGCAGTTTCAAAGCAGAATCAAGGCCAGAGAAGCCCAGTTTATCAATTACAGAGCTGATTTCTCGCTGTGCAGCACCTATGACTCCACTGTAACTTGCCTCCAACTGGCATTGCAGTGCAGAAACAGGAATACACACATGCATCCGGTTTTTTCCTGAGCAGGGCTTGAGCCGGGACCAAACTCTCATAAATGGCAATTTTTCTGTCCAGTTCCTCTTGTCAGCACCAAGACAGCCCTGCTTCAATTTGTTACAATATATTTGGCTGCTTTCATTCCCCTGGTGCCTCCAGTAGAGACAGAAACAGGAAATAACTGATTAGAAAGCACCATGGAGAAGAGCCCTTCTTTCTGCTGGGATAAAATAATCTACAGGGTCACTGCTTCTGTTGAAGAGGTTCTGAGACTTTCATTTGGCCCACACACCTTCAGTAGCTAATCATTCCCTTTACACAAACTACTGGCTTGAAATAAAGTGTGGCACTCACCTCAGTGCCGTAACATTACTTAAATGAAAAGTCAAATTTACTGGGAGAAGGAGGAAAGGACGCACCAGCTGTTGAAAGAACAAGGGATAACAGGTTAGTGAAGGTGTTGTCCTACAAATTTTAAAGATCTCTAGCATTACAAACCACCACAGGTGGGCTGCAGACCTCGGCTTGCTGTGTTGAGCAGTGTTTTTTGTCTTGACGTAAAATTTGACACCTATGGGCCATGCTGAAAAAACAAGCCATGTCTTTCTTGGTTCATGGCCCTTCATCAGTGAAAAGCAAAGCCACAGATATGTTGTGCTGGGATGGGTGGTCCCACAAATTCCAGTGTGCTGAGGTCACCTGTTGGAACTGCAGCAAGAAGGTATCACCTGGATCCTGGTGATCCAGTCCCACAGAGGTATGACCAACAGGTCCTGGTGCCCTCACACCAGCTGATTCACTGAGCAAAAGTGTCTCTGAGGGCAAAGTAAAGAGAGTTCAAAGCTGTTAAATACAGGAAAAAAGTAAAAAAGGAAAAAGAAGACTGTCACAAGGTGAGAGACAAGAGAAAAAAATATAGTAGTTCCCCCATTTCTGTTTCAAGTCCTGAGTTTACAGTGATGTCATATAAAAACAAACAGAAAACAGAAAGTTTTACACCTTATTAAACACAAGCAGGAGTTTGCCCCAGTAAGACAGGTAGCGTACATTACACACACACAAAATGTGTGTGAAATTTACTGTACACATTGGGTGAATATCTCAGTTCATTTGGTGAATTGAGATATTCACCCAATGTGTAGAGTAAATTTCAGAGACGATGGGAAGTTTATAGAGTAAAATGTGTATCAGGGACTTGTAGCCGCTGTTGAGCACAGAGAGGCTCTTCAGCCCTGTGTCTGTGTTGTAGTGCATTATTTGGGTTTATATTGTATTTAATTTTATATTGGGTTTTGTAATGGTTTCTCCTGTTCCCCTGGAAAATGTATCACGAGGTTTGTCCCTGCTGCTTCTCCCCTCCCATTCTCCCACACTGGAATGTAATCCAGTCTGTTCCACTCCCACCTTATCCCTAATTGGGTAGGGGCTTTTCTCAGCCTCTAGCCCCTTCCCCCTGAATAAAAGCAAGGAGACCAGATGGAGCTCGCTTTCTGAGCTTTTGAGACGGGGACTGGACTGGGCTCCTGACCCTGCGGGGGCAGGACCACAGGAGAAAGACTGAATAAAGCTGTGATTCCCCCCCGGACCAGGGGCAGACTCTTTCCTTTTGCCATTGACAGGGAACTGCTCTCTCCAAAGGAAAAGGTGCCAGCCTCTCTGGGATCTTTAAGACCCTGAGGGAAAAAATCCTTCCGGCTGTGGTTTCTCTGTCAAGCTAGCCAAGGCAAAAACGGGGCAGGAGCTCCAGGAGAGAGAGAGAGACACGTCATGTCTGTGTCCCTGACATCTCTCTGAAAGAACGTTCAAGCTGTTTTGGAAGAGATTCTCCATTAAAATAACATTTCCAGGTGTGTGGAAATCAGGAGAGTCTGTTACCTTATCTGACATTCTTACATGATTAACTGTGTTAAATCATCAAGGTTTGAAAGGCCTCCTGTTAGAAACAAACTCGATTCCCCTCATGAGTACATGGATCTCCCTTTATTTGTTTGTTTGTTTGTTTGTCCCTGATGTTTCCTCTGGGAGAATTTCCTCCTCTTATATATTGTTATCCTCCAGAAAAACCTGAATCTGAGAGCCCCTACCTACCAAGGGAGCCAAGCAGATGGAGGTCATTCAGTCACACCCAGGCAAGGCAGAAAGACAGAAATAACTGGTTTTTGATGCAGCAGAGCTCTCCTGACTCCTTCCCGATCCTTGCAGAGCTGGGATCACAGAATAATCACCATAATCACCACTCCCTGCTGTCCTTCCTCTGCCTCTCTTCCTCGAACCCTGCACCCTTGGCTCAGGCAGACAGCACCCTGGGCCTGAGTTTCAGTCCTGTTACTACAGCTCCTTGTTAACCTCTGTGTTTATTTGGAGGGGAAAAAAATAAATTCCTCTGTGAAACCTCTAGGAAGTGCTTGGCACTCACTGAGTCCCTCACACTCACTGTTTTTTTCTTCTTGAAGAGACTTCAGACACTGTTACAACTTTTCTGCGAGCTGGGAGCGAACATTTATCACTATTCCTAGAAGAAAAAAAAATCCTTAGTAGATTTAGGAGGTTTTAAGAAATAATTTTCCAGAAAGTTCACCTGATTAACAGTGATGCAAAGCTGGAAACAACAGCCCAAACTTCCCTAGGGCCCACTTCGTACCTGTGAAGACCTCTGTGTAGCAAGTGGGTGCCTGCAGTGATGGCTTGTTTATTTATGTATTTTTAGAAGTATTTGTATATACAACCTCCTCAGACCCCATCCTGAGATGGAAAGGGACTAGTCTTATCCATTTTTGCCATCTCACAGGACTCAATGTTATGTATCCTCTCACCATCTTCTTTCCACAGGTCACATCTTCCCTATTCTCCCTTCCATCCTTAAAAGGAAATAAAAATGTACAATCCTTTTATTTTTTGCCTTACTGCAGTAAAATGGGCCTGCAAGCACCTGAAAGCCCCTTCACCCTAGTGTAAAGGAGCTCTCAGGGAAATGCAGAAAGTGGCTAGATGAAGCCATCAGCCAAGGAACATGGTGTGTAGGAATCAGTAGTTCTGCACCTCAATCCTGATGAGCACAATTTGCTTCAAAAGAACCATAAAAATTCCTTCTCATTGTCGGTGTTTTTTTGGTTGGGTTTTGGTTTTGTGGGGATGGTTTTTCTTGTTTGTTTTTGTTTGTTTGTTTGGTTGGTTGGTTTGGGTTTTTTTCATTGTTTTAGTTTTTGAGGATTTGGGGAGTCTTTTTTGTTTGTTTAGGTTTGCTTTCATTTAATTTTTTGGGGTCTTTGATTGGTTGATTATTTGATTTGTTTATTTTTTAAATTATTTTGGGAGAAGCTGGGTTGTTTTTCTTGGGAGTTTTTAAAAATATTTTGGGGGGTTTTTTGGGTTTTTTTGGGATTGTGTTTGTTTTTTGGTTTGGTTTGTGGGCTTGTTTGGTTGGGTTTGGTTTTTGTTTTGTTTTTTTTACTTGTCTGATTTTTTCTTGTTTGTGGGGATTTTTTGTTTGTTTTGTTGGGTTTTTCTTTAGTTGTTGTTGTTTTGCTTTGATTTTTTTTTTTTTTAACACCAAGATTAACTCTCCATTTCACTGTGATTTGCTGACAGTGGTGCTCTGTGTCTTTGCACCTGCCCGATGTTGTGAAACCCAGGCTGTGCACGCATGGTGTGATGGCAGTAACTGGAACAGCACGAGCCCTGGGGGCAATTTCAGAGCAGAAACTTGTTGCAGCAAATGTAGGGACATGACCAAATTTCTGCCTAGTTTTCTTCTCTTGTTTGTTGCTCTCTGGAAATTCATTCTCTGAGGACAGATCTGACATGTCAAACATGGGCTAGCAACAACGTGGGAGGGTATGAAAATTCAAATTCTGGTTCAAAACTTTCTGAAGCCTCCCTGTGACACTGGGAATTGTAAAGCTGGGTCTGTATATGCAGCACTGCATTTATTTCTGAAGTTAACAGCAACCCTTGCCAGAGGCTGAAAATTCACATCTTCTGAACATTTGGGGAAGGATTTGCAGAGCTAAAACTTGATGCAAATGCACATAAAATTTGATAACTTGCTGTTTATTACTTCTGGTCAGCATTCAAAGAGACAATAACAAATATCTTCAGAACAAAACAATGAATGTCTGTAAAAAATGTAAATATTATTAACACAGTAAATAAATATTTAGAATGCTGAAAACAATTCCAAGACACTAAGGAGCAGTAAAGCACTGGAGTTGCTGATGTCCCTCATCAGACTGCTCTGATCTGTTGCTCTGAACTTCAAGTAAGCCTGAAAATAATCATCTTCATGTTCTGCCAGATGCAAATAAACTGTCCTCTGATTTCTGGTCAGAATGCAGAACACTAAGTCTCAGATTATTTTCTTTCTCCAGCCCCCCCCTCCCCATTTTATTTTTTTTTTTTTTTTTTTTTGTTTTTTTTTTTTTTTTTCTTTTGTTACCTTCCCAAGAGAGAGAGATGGAAGGAGAGTCATGGTGGGAGCAGCTTGACTATCTGCTGTAATTTACACATTTATCTCTTTGCTCTCCATCCCAGCTCTGAGGAATGAGACTTGGCAGGTTACCAGTCCCCTTTAATAATAACTAATATCACTCCCGTTAATATAACCAATATCACTGCCACCTCCTACCTGCCAGAAACCACTTCCCTTTCTATACCGGGGATTCTCACAGCCATTTCAACAAGTTCCTGGAGGAAGAAGAAACACATGGAGAACCAAAGTGGGTCATGAAGCTCCTGAGCTGCAGACAGGCAATGGATGGGGGACATTCAGGGTATTACCATGTGCATTCTCCCTGTGCATACCACCACTTGCCATTGTGAGATGCAGAATACCAGGTGGAAGGGTCTTTTTTCCAGTTCCAATACAATCCAGCACTGACTGTGAGAGCTGCTCAACCTTCAACCTCTGCCTCCTCCTCCTTGGTTCTTCCGCTGGCTCAGCTGTTTGGAGGGAAGGATGAATGCAGTTCTTTGGTAACTGGGTTCACACTGCATCCCTTTCATATTACCAGGTCTTATTGCTGGATTTTTCCTATTACTTTCTAGTCATGTTTCTCCATTCTTTCCACAAAATCAATATGATTTCCTCAAGGTGCTGCTCTTTTTTTGCGTCTTCTAGAGGCTGCAGATAACAGCTGCTGGTCAAGGAGTGTGGGTGACAACCTGGTAGAAGTTAAATTCGTGTCTGTGCTTCGTACTGCAAGAAAAGCCAGCTCGAGTCTCAACCCCAAACACTGAGAAAGCCATCACTAATTTAGTATTTTGGGGATGTTCAACTGATCTCAGAGCATTGATGTTCGACCAAGTGGAGGGTCTCCTGTCACTTCAGACAGCCCTGCCATCAGCCTCAGAAAGTTCAGTCCAAGCTATGACTTTGCCCATGTTGTCCCAAAGATTTTCTGGAAGGCAGCTTCTTTGATGACTTTAGAGAGGAACAGAGAGCAAAGAGAAAGTCTAACAAAAAAGGATGCTGTACTCTATATCTCTGATAGTGATCACCAGAATATCTTATTTTGGTGCTGCAGTCACTTTTTATGAAGTCACTTTTAAAACAGCTGTTGCAGAAGAATGAAATCCTTCTGATTAGTCTTGTGCAGGGTCAACAGGTGAAGCATAGAAGGTAGAAACAAACCAGAAGGGAAGAGCACCTTCAGAAGTGATTACCTCTTCTCTGGCTTTTGATGGGTTTCATGTTCCATCTGGAAGGTGGCTGTATCACTATGGAACAAAAAGGAACAGGGAATTGAAATTATAATTCCCTGAATAAAAGGATGTTGCATTACCAACTTGGTTTCAACTGGTCTGTCAACAACTCCAACTTTGGTTTGAAACAGAAATCTTTAGTGATTTTAGGAGAAAAATCTGATCCACTAAAAGCTTGGACAGTTTGCTTATTCCCTTCCTAATCTCTTCCATACAGAGAATGACCACATTGTCACAGGGCTGTTTGTCACGCACACTGGTTAACCAACTAAACCAATTAATGATGAAGGAGAGTTTCAGCACAGTGGGTAGGTGGAAGGGGTTGAGTTTCCCTTTTTTTCCTTCACAGGTTCGTCATGGAGTGGTTTTAATAAGCACCAATAACAGCACAATAAATAAGAAACTGTTACTTATAGATGAGACTCAGGTTGATGTTTTATTTTCTTCACACTTTTAGCAGTGACTGTACCTCTCAAGGCATATCTCTGGAAAAGAAATCCTTTATAACCTCCTGGATAAGAAAAAAGCATGACCCAACCATCCTATTTGCATCTGAAATCTCAGACATGCTGAGGAGTATGGGGTGAAACCTTTCCTCTGACTTACAGTTGCCAGGGTTGCTGATCTCTGTGGCTAAAGGCAAAGAGTTCAGAGGTGAAAGATCTGTGGGCTCTCTGCCTACCACAGGTTCTCATTCTCCACCTGACAGTATAAACTAAGAACCTTCCTGCTCCTCAATTTCTACATTTGTCCCTGTAGTTCACCAACACCAGCATCATTACCACCAAGCCTTTGAGACCCCTGGATAAAAGCTTCCAAGAAAGGGCACAATTACATTATTAAACAGTAATTGCACTGTCTATTATTATTATCATTATTATTATTAGTAGTAGTAGTAGTAGTAGTAGTAATAATAAACAATCTCTTGCAAAAGAGGTTTATTTTAAAGCAGCATCTTTGATCTGCTAGATGTAATTACTAAACAAGATCATACATGCCCTCATTCTCCCAAACTAGCTTTCCTCCTGTAATTATGCAATCCAGTTTCAGTCTCAGGCATAATTCCCCTTAAGGGGAGGACAGAGCAGAGGGAATCAAACCGCTGCATGGAGTAAGAACAAAATTAGCTTTAGAAATCCTGTTGACAAGAAGAGGACCACAGAGTCCCATGTTTGCTTGTCATCAGCCCATCTGGATACAAACTGAGAACTTCAGCCCAGAGGTCAGGAAAACTCAGTGCTAAACATATATGAAGCAAACGCAGAAGTAGCCACAGAGCCAGATTGTCCTCATGTATTCTTGCCTCATTTCCCTGATAAAATATTGTATATATTGAGGGATATTGTAGCTCCCTCAGCTTACCCCAGCTCATCAGTTCAGAGGTTCTTGCTTTCTTTACTTCCAGCTACAGCCTGTCTTTGCTGTGCTGCAGGTCTGAGCTGTAAGTTCTGTTTGGGGTAGTCTGCAGAAGAAGCACTGTTGGGCATCAGTCCCATCCTGGAACCTGTTTGGAATAAGGAAACCCAAACAAAACAAGTTTAATGATGACTGCAACACTTTCTTACACAGAAATTCTTGTTTAGATAAACAAGGATGAGGAGTGTGCTAATCACTGTTTGACATTGCTTATTTTATGAAGGCTTCACAATCTACCATGCTTACACCAATGGCCCTGGCAAAGGTTTGTGTCATGAGCCCAGAGCCTCTGAGACTTTTTGTTCTTTGGTTATTTGCAAACAAAAAGCAACCTGGATTTACTGTCTGTTTTTTGTCTCTTGTTCAAGACACAGTGACTTCTTGGTTGGTCTTGTGCTTTGGAAAAAAAAAGGTCAGGAAACCGAATGTATTCCCTACTCATCAGTATGAGGGTGGCTCTTCCATAAGTGAGTAGTGATAAGAAGATCTAAAGCAGTTGAGTAAAAATCTCTAGTCTGTACAATGTGGACCACCTCCAGGGCATCTGTCTAGAACAATAAATGCCATATGTTTCCCTGAGGTCACAATTTGCCTCTTTGGCCTCAGAGAAAGCAGGTACTTGTGAGTCACAGAATCATAAAAATAGTTAATATTGAAAAAGTTCTCTAAGGTCATTGAGTTCACTAACCCAGTACAAGCGTGCTCATTGTTAAACAATGTCCCCAGGTGCCTTGTCTACCACTGCCCTGGGCAGCCTGTTGTAATGCCTGACCACACTTTCAATAAAGTAATTTTCCCTAATATCCAATCTAAATTTGCCCTAGTGCAACTTGAGGCCACTTCCTCTCATCCTGTCACTTGTTACCTCATAGAAACTAATTCCAACCTGGCTACTCTCTCCTGTCAGGGAGTTGTGCAGAACCAGAAGGTCTGCCCTGACCCTCCTTTTCTCCAGGTTGAGCCCAGCTCCCTCAGCTGATCATGGGGCTCCAGACCCTTCCTCAGTTTAAGTGACAAATCTAATCCTGGTGAGCACTTCTGGTATGACAAATGAGTATTTTCCAATTTAACATACTCATCCCATGTTTGAACGGGAAGCAAAGGAGGGAAATAATTTCCCTGTAGTGTCACAGACTGGAGAAGCCTGTGACTGCAAGGGCAGAATTCAGAGAGGTGAAGATCAGGTTGTGAAATACGGCATTTCATTGCACTGAGGTACTCTGCCTTCCAGCTGTGTTGAACTCCCAGCCATGTCATGAGAGAGAGGAAAATGCAGATTGAACCACTGTTCTGTTCTTTCTCTGATACATAAGTCAGAGGTGAAGTGAGCTGTATTTAAAAGATCAAGTAAACCAAAAATCATGTTAGAATTGAAATCTGCAGTATGTTATGCCAGGTCACACTTACGTGTGTAACTAAATCAATTGCAAGACCAAAGCGTCCTTTCATGTGCAAAGGTATGTTTTTGTGCAGGAGAGCCAGAATGGAGGCTGGAACACTAAAATCAGTATGGTGTAATCTCTGCTTTATTAAGAAAAGAAGAAGAAGAAAGAAAAAGAAAGAACATTTTTCATTCATTTTTTGCTTCCTTGATTTAAAAGCAGAGAGGTAGATAAACATCATAGCTGATCAAATCTCAAAGAGCAGAAGGTTTGTCCAACCATAGATGATTTTGTGATTTCATTACTGTTAGTTTATTTTCCCTTCCCTCAGAGGCAGAGCAGTCTCCGGGACATATTTTTACTCTCCAGGATAAATATCCACACTTTAATATTAAATACAGGTGGGTCCTTAACCTTGCTGTTACAGTTCTTACATAGTAACTCTTGCGTACCTCCCTGGAAAAACTGGACTGCCTCCCTCTGAGAGCAGCAATCTGGAGCTCGTGCCAAAGAGATGGGAGTTTGGCATTTCTTAGAGCTCTACTACAACACTTGAGGAAAGGAGGTTTACCCTAGAAATGAATTTTATTTACACACTGGCTCGAGAGAGAAAGGCACCGCCAGGCAGATACACGCATGGAGTTTTTCTGCCTAAAAATTCCTTTACAGATTGAACATTGTTTCTGCTCACTCAGGGACGGCAGTTGCCTCTGCTCATCCCAGGGACGGCAGTTGTCGGGGGCTCCTTTTCAGGAGTTTAAATTCCCCGGCATTCAGGTGTTTTAGAGTTCTGGCCCTCTGCAAAGCTCTGTGCCAAACACAGGAAAGACGGAGTCTTCAAGGTTACATGCTTCATTTATTACTTCTTATCTTACATTTTCTCAGTGTCCAAAGGATGTTTGCCGTGGCTCGGACATCTGTGACTCCCCCTGTCTCTGGGCTGTCCTTATCTTTATACTAATTGCTACGTATTCTTTATTTACTATTTATTACCAATGTCTATCACTATTACTAAAAAGGTCATCTTTACTCTGACCCAATCCTCACTAACTACTTTGTGCCAACGTCACTGCAGAAATGGAGTGAGGGAACAAGAAGGAAGAAGAAGGAGACAACGCCCTAAATTCTCCATCTTGCCCCATTCACTTCAATGCCAAAAATCCCAAACTCACTGTTTTTTCACCCTGTGATATACTAAAGTACTATTTTTACACTCTTGTGGCCTGCAATGCTTCCTGCAGTGCAAGAAGCTTCTCCCATGGACTGAAATCAAATCCAGTGTCTCTCTGAGCTCTGGGCTTTGGGCTGGGGTTCCAGACCCCCCTGCCCAGGCCCCCAACCCTCCAGGGCAACCAAAGGAATGCCCTGGACTCCAACAGAACATAAAACAAGAATAAAGTGCATGCACAAGTAACACTATACACAACAGAAGAAAAAAATGCAGTAGTTCACAGCAGTGAGAACAAAAC
>NC_053488.1:78063066-78150535 GCF_015227805.2 Hirundo rustica | reverse complement strand
TCAGCCAAACCTGTTTCTCCACGGGGTTAATTAGCTCCTCAGGATAGCAAACTGGTACATTCAACATGGACAGTGAGCATAGCCTCAGTGAACAGGAGACATCAGGAAATCAATGTGGAAAATAAGTCACTGAAGGCACAATCTTCGTACATAGTCAGCAGTGAAGCATTATTGTTAGTGTCCACTCATAGAACTGGAAATGGCTTCTCTTTTTCCTTCCCAGATTTGGAAAAATTTCTTCCTTTTCCTACAACAAGTCTTTATGAACTTGTATTTATTCTCCTTTTCTCCACAGCTGTTTCATCCTACCAGAGCTAGGCTTCAGAATCCTTATGCAAGAGGCAAGTAAGTAGTGTATCAGCTCCCTGAAAACTAGGTATCAGTCTATCTGTAGAATATTATGTTCTCCAGCTATTGAGAGAACTTCACTTTCCTGTCTAAAAAACATTAGTAATGTGCTGCTCTGACCTTTACCCATGTAACTCTCTTTATTTTTAATGTCTAAGAGTTTCCTAATTGTGAAAGGACTTTGAGGAGAAGCTGGTTGTCTGGAAGCACTGAAGTCTTGCTCTGATCTATAAAAGACAAGGGATATCTCATCAAGAAGATTTTCTTTAAGCAAGTACTCTTATAGATGACAGTGTATTCAAAAAGGTTTATGTGGAAATAGTGCAAATCTAGGCTCTTAAGAACTCCTCAGGAAATTCTTCTATTAAAACAAAAAACTTTTAGCTTGCTATGAAAATTTGATTTTTTAAAAAAAAAAAAAAAAAAAAACAAAAAACAAACAAACAAACAAACAAAAAAAAACCAGGCAGAGCTCAGACTGGAATCTCCAAGAGCAATGCTCTTCACAATGAGATCACTTTGTCTGCAAGGACACCCTAGAATGTAGTACATGTTGAAAACCCATAGAAAGATTATTTTTATGTTGCTGAGAATGCTTAAGAGAAGTATATTGGTGAGGACCATGCAGGGTATTGGAAGTCACTTCCTTCTCTGATAGATGCATAAGTGGCAATTATTAGAAATAGAGGTTTTGCTCCTTTGAGGAAGTGGAATCTTTGGCAGTCAAATGCTTGAGTAAACTCACAGTTGGGTTTTTATACCTGCCCCCAGTATTCCTCAGAAACTCTTCACTAGGAAGGACTCAAGAAGTCACTTGCAAAGAGAACTAGTCCTTCTCCAAAACCTTTTAATTGAGGCGTGAGACAAGAATAATGGACGTGTGATGTCGGCAGGCTGTGGTAGCAGGGTTTGGTGGGTACCACAGGTCACACTTCCACAGCCTCAGAACATGTCTAAAAGTGCAGACAGAAGAAAAACTTGTATTTAGAGACTGGTGAAACTTGCAGCAGAGTTAACAAAAAATAATTCCTTCAGTGTTAAAAATAACTGGGTTGGAACCAAACTAAACACATCCATTAGTCACTAAAACATGAACCACAAATGGCCCTAGATCATTATTAAGTAATTTGTCAGCATGTATCCACTCTTAAATGATAAGTTTGATTTAATAATAGAACGCAGTCTAGTCAAAAGGATGTTTTATCCACCACTCGAATACAAGCAACCGGCTGACTTTGCAAAAATCTACAGTTACCATAACAAGGATTTCTAAGCAACTAAAGGCATATCCGGACTTCACTTACTGCTAAAAAGTGGTGACCATGAAGCCTAATCAAATTCACTTTTTTTTTCACTTTTGAAATCTTTAGAAGCAAAATACTCTTTGCTGTAGGTGCAAATTAAGTTTTATGAAATTCAGTCCTTCAAAAGACACAGCTGGATTTCATTTACCTTCAGCATGGCTTTAGATGGAGTCAATGAGATTGCAACTGCAGTCATTTTACATCATCTGACCTCTGGACGATGACAACAGTTTGCTTGTTGAGATATGGTATCCTAATATTGCATTACTCTCACTGCTAAGGAAACTTCAGGAGAGAAACACTTTGATTTTGTCTTCAGAAGAGAGAGATACTAAGGCATTTGTGATATGATTTTGGATTTATGGGTTAGATACAAATGGTTTCTGGCTATATTTACTGGTCATTTTCCAGTGTGTGCCCCTCGTGTATTTTACTAGATGAATGCAATTCAATACAAATCTACTTTTGCTTGTACACCCTTGAGAAAAGCATTTCCTAATTTTTTTTTTCCTACAAATACTAAATACAACTCTTACATGACTTGATATGTCTCTCTAACAGTACTTTTAAAACTTAAGCTCTCAAATACCAGCCAAGTAATTTTCATTTCATGTGTCCTAATCAACCTGTATAATATACAGCCTCCAAAAGGTTGAGTTCCCCTTCCTAGACTTTTTTCTGATACCTAATTTTTCTAGACACACCATAAAATTGATCAAGGCCATCTCTGGCTTTGTAGGGAAGTACCTGCTACCAAAGAATAATCTGTCTGGTATATGCAGTTTGATGACATTTTTATTGATACACTACAAAGTTAGCCCAACTTTCGTCTTTTGAAGCAACTCCAGTAGGTATTTTCATTGCCTGCGGAAGGATTTCAGGCATAGTTGATTTCTTATCTTGCATGCCTTTGAAGATATAAAAAGGAAACAATGTATTTTATCTTCTACTTTTTGAACTACTTCATCTTATGGTTTCTTTTCTAATGAAGTTGTTTCTTCCTCAGCTTTTGCTGAAATCCCAGTGGTACCTGTGGGTCAATTCCAGTTCATTTTCCTTGGGAGCAGAGGGATGCACACCTCAGAAAGTGTGTCTGCCAAATCTCTATTCTTATAGTAATGTCATTTGTTTTGGGCACACCTTTCCTTTCTCTGGAGAAGTTTTGACAAATCCTTCTGAAGAGTTTGCTCAAGATTTTAAATCTGTGACCCCCACAAAAATCAAGGCCTTCTTCATCCATTTGCTGGCCGCAGTCATCTCTGTTAAAAGATTGAATTTTCTCTAATCCCATATATTTATGACACTTTAAAATTTTTTCCCCTCTTCCACATCTCCAAAATGATCAGCCAAAACCTCAGCTGATGCAATTTGGCTGGCTTCATTGACTCCAATGGATAAGCTGCTAATTTAAACCTCATTCTTGGCTCATTCTTGCATCTAACTGGGTTAATAATCTTTACCAATTCCTTTCAGTAATTTAGAGATTTCTCTTTTTACTTGTAGGTGTTGTGTCTTGAAATTACATGTCTCTCTCCACTGGTTGTTTTTCCATGATGCAGTGGTAACTTTAAGTCTTAGTCTGTTAAGAATTACATTTCTTTTCTGCTCCCATTTCTGATCTCTCCAGAGGTAGTCTCCTAATGCCCACCCTGACCTGACCTCCTTTATTCTGAACCACACTTTTGCTGATTTTCTCTCTGCATTAATTTATTTTAATATGCTGTTTTTCAAAGGAGCCCTTCTTCTGCAACATCTCACCTATACTCGTGTTGTGACAATTATGCAGAAGGCGTTTTTTTCCAGTTTTTTATCTTCACAGCTGTTGTGTTCTCTAGAATAATTGAAGATGCATCATTTGTGATGTGAGCTAATATTTCCAGTGATTACATTGTGCACTGATCTATTGAGGGATACCAATCCTGTTGTCATGAACTGTAGCCTCATACTTAAGGAGAATGATGCTACACTGTATATCATATCTATCTATCTATATATCTATATCTATCCATCTATCGATATATATCGTAACTTATGGACATCCTTACCTGTCTTGTGACTGAACATAGTAATGTTTTTTACACTAACATGTGGAAACAACTTGGTACATTTTGCTTCTTTTTTGGCTAGCACAAAAAAACATCAGGATTTTCCAGCTTTTTTATGGAAACCCAGGCTTTTGAGGTGACTGGGGGATGACTTCCTATTAATGGGAGTGGATCCCATTAAAAGAGAGAAGGTAGAACAAAAGAAAGATGCAAAAAAGAACACAAAAAGAAAAATCCATAAATAGTACCAGCATACTTGGAAAAATCCTCGCCTATAGTTGTAAAAATATTCCAGCATCCCATTCTGTCTTCAGAAAGGTAACAATTATTTATACATATCAGTCTCTATGTAAATGCCACCTGTCCAATCAATATATTAATATTTGAATTAATTTCAAAAGGAGATGGCAGAAAAAAAAAAAAGCCATCATTTCCTCAGTAATGAACTAATTTATCTGAAAATCTGACAACTTCAAGTGGGTGGTACTCTTTTCAGTGTAGTCGTTCAAAAGATATAGTTGCAATCAAGCTGGTACTTATTATTCTAATAGTAAAACATGCAGAGCATCAAAACTTGACATGGAATATAAGGAGAAGTGATATAATTGAGCAGAGATTTAGAAGATATGTTAGTTATACTTTTGTGAGTGTGATTTCTCCTCTTGGGGAGGGGAGGGGAAGGTGCTGGAAGGAAGGTTTGGGAAGGTTTGGGAAGGTTTGGGAAGGTTGGGAAGGTTGGGGAAGGGAAGGTTTGGGAAGGGAAGGTTTGGGAAGGTTTGGGAAGGTTTGGGAAGGTTTGGGAAGTTTGGGAAGGGAAGGTTTGGGAAGGTTTGGGAAGGTTGGAAGGTTTGGGAAGGTTTGGGAAGGTTTGGGGGGTTTGGGAAGGTTTGGGAAGGTTTGGGAAGGGAAGGGAAGGGAAGGTTTGGGAAGGGAAGGGAAGGTTTGGGAAGGGAAGGGAAGGG
The DNA here is from genome assembly GCF_015227805.2 of Hirundo rustica. Classification (NCBI taxonomy): domain Eukaryota; kingdom Metazoa; phylum Chordata; class Aves; order Passeriformes; family Hirundinidae; genus Hirundo; species Hirundo rustica. The sequence continues at coordinate 78,145,876 of NC_053488.1, read as the reverse complement.
AAGGGAGAAGGAGGGAAGGGAAGCGACGGGAAGGGAGAAGGAGGGAAGGGAAGGGAAGGGAAGGGAAGGGAAGGGAAGGGAAGGGAAGGGAAGGGAAGGGAAGCGAGGGGAAGGGAAGGGAAGGGAAGGGACAAGAAAAAGAAAGGTTCAAATTTTAGTTCAACCTTTACTTCGCAGAATCACAGAATGTATAGTTGGAAGGACCTTCAAGATCATCGAGTCCAACCCATGCCCTAACACCTCAACTAGATCATGGCATCGAGTGCCACAGCCAGTCTTTCTGTAAAACACCTCTAGGGATGCTGACTCCACCACCTCCCAGGCAGACTATTCCAGTACCTTAGCAATCTTTCCATGACCAACTTTCTCCTAGTATCCAACCTATTATTCCCTTGACCAGCCTGAGACTCTTCCTCTCGTTCTGTCACTTGCTGCCTAGGGAAAGAGACCAACCCCCAGCTGTCTACAAGCACCCTTCAGCAAGTTGTAGAGAGGGATAAAGTCACCTCTGAGTCTCCTTTTCTCCAGGCTAAACAACCCCAGCTCCCTCAGTCGTACTTCATATGGCTTGTTTTCCAAGTCCTTCGGCAGCCTTGTTGCCCTCCTCTGGGCGTGCTCAAGCATCTCAACGTCCCTCCGGAACTGAGGGGCTCAGAACTGGACACAATACTCAAAGGTGAGGCCTGACCGGTGCCGAGTACAGGGGAAGAATGACCTCCCTGCTCCTGCTGGCCACACCATTCCTGATCCAGGCCAGGATGCCACTGGCCCTCTTGGCCACCTGGGCACACTGCCGGCTCATGGTCTGCCACTGGCACCAGCACCCCCAGGTCCCTTTCCTCTTGGGCACTATCCAGCCACACCTTCCCCAGCCCATAACGCTTCAGGGGGTTACTGCGGCCAAAGTGCAGCACTCGGCACTTGGACTTACTCAACTTCAACTTGTTAGACTCTGCCCATCCATCCAGCCGGTGCAGATCTCTCTGCAGAGCCATCCTACCTTCCAGGAGATCGACACACGCTCCCAGCTTAGTGTCATCCGCAAATTTACTAATCAGAGATTCGATACCCTCATCCATGTCATCAGTAAAGTTATTGAACAGAACTGTGCCCAGCACAGACCCCTGAGGGACACCACTGGTGACTGGCTGCCAGCTGGATGCAGCACCGTTCACCGCCACTCTCTGGGCCGGCCATCCAGCCAGTCCCAACCCAGCAAAGAGAGCTCCCGTCCGAGCCACGGGGCTGCCAGCTTATCCTGGAGTGTGCTGTGGGAGACAGTGTCAAAAGCCTTGCTGAAGTCCAAAGAGACAACATCCACAGCCCTTCCTGCATCCACCAGGCAGGTCACCTGGTCATAAAAGGAGACCAGGTTGCTCAAACATGACCTACCTCTCCGAAATTTGTGCTGGCTGGGCCTGACACCCCTGGCCATCCTGTAAATTCTGTGTGATGACACTCAGTATAAACTGTTCCATGACCTTGCCAGGTGCTGAGGTCAGACTGACTTGGTCTATAATTACCAAGATCCTCCTTTGCACACCTTTTTGTGAATGGGTGTCACATTGCCCAGCTTCCAGTCCTCTGGAACCCTCACCGGTGAGCCAAGACTGATGGTAGATGATGGAGAGGGGCTTTTTCAAGCTCATCTGCCAGCTCCCTCATCACCCTGGGATGGATCCCCTCTGGGCCCATAGATTATGAGTTTCCAAGCATCTCAGCAGTTCTCTGAGTGCCTCCTCTTGGATAATGGGGGGACCGTTCTGTTCACTAGCACCGTCAACCAACCCAAGAGAACAGTTGTCTTGAAGGCAAGTTGTCTTCCTGCTTAAAACGAAGGAAGGCATTAAAAGGAAAAGAAGGCATTAAGCACTTCTGCATTCTCCTCATCTGCAGTTACTATGTTCCCTCGCTCATCCAATAGAGAGCAAAGGTTGGCCTTTCCTTTCCTTTTACTGTTAATATATTTGTAGAATATTTTTATTATCCTTAGTTTAGAGAAATCACCATTTTAAGTTCAAACTGAGCTTTGGCCTCCCTAATTTTTTTCTACTTGGTTACTTTCAAGTAGTAACCACAGAAGGGGATTCAGGAGAGGGCTGAGATATAGCTGGAATCACGTGTTGGTACTTAGTGGTGGTGTCTGGGGTGGATTGAAAGGGACAAGTGGGTATTAGGAAATGCGCCAGAAGTGACTGTGGCAAAAGTAACCAAGGCAAAGTTTTTCAGAACAGCCACAAAGAAATTAGTATCTTCATTGAGAACAGTAAGCTTTCATGTCTTAGATAGAAAAGGTGAGGGCAATAGAAAGTTTGCAGGTCTTCAGAAGGAAAACTAATTAAATTACATATGTGGGGGATCTAGTCAGGTTTATTCTGCAGCCAGTTAGCTCCAGTGCATTTGAATTTGCACTGAAATTGCTTCCTGTCTCTAGACTAGATTATCATACTTGTTGCTGCTTGCCTGTTCTGTTCTCAGGGGGGTTTTTGCTGCAGGTGCGGTTGCCTGTGGAAGCTTCTCCCTGGTGCCCGCTTGTTCTCAAAGGTCCAAGCGTGCATGTTGTATAACGTGTTTCTAGTCATTGTGACTGCAAATTAAATTCTGATAAATGTACCTCAAACACAGCTGATGCAGGTAGTTCTGAGTCTGCAGAGAGCCTGAAGCAATAGCTCCAAGAGGTTTGGACCTTCTCATTCATCTCAGTATGTTCTTAAATTGTCATTCTTCACATTCTTCTAACTTAAACATCAGCTTTAGAGCTAGGCTCACATGTTTAACTGTTTCCCTTTTGATCATTTCACAGAAGCCCTCTGAAGTTTTATTCCCTAATTTCAAAGTGTTTCTTGTGCCCTCCAGGTGAGAAAATCCAGAGCTGCAGTGATATCTATTTTCCCTCTTGACAACTTGTAAGCTGCAAATGGGAAGTTTCAGTGCAACAACCCATGGCATACTAGAAAAAAACATAGGGACTCCAATAAATAAACTGGTTTGCCTACCTACTTAATTGTTCCTGGGATTAATGTACTGAGTGATTAACTGCCTTCATAGCCAGTTACTCACGGGTTTCAATGTCTTCAGTGTAAAATCAAGCTGCCGTGTAATTTCACAGCAACAAGAATCCTTTGGTGCACCAAATCAGGTGTGGTCTGCTGGTGAAGAGTTCAAAATGTCTTTATTCACTCTTCATCTTGCAACTCTGGGGTTGGAGGTCTGGTGTTAACCAGTTTTGTTCCACCAAATATTCATAGCACTTTAGTGCTCCATGGGTTTATTGAAACATCCATCATCCTCTACTGTTAAGTCAAGTTAAACAATTGCTCTTTGTCCCTTGGCCCGAGATTGAAGGATGGAAGCAGAGGAGGGTGTGAATCACAGGGGGTGGACACTTGGCATTCCTGGGCAGTGTGCAGCTCCTGTCTCAGTGTTCACCACCAGGAGCCCAGTTTCCCAGCAAACCTGTTCATCTGCCATAAGTTGTTTTGCCTTGGTTTTACCAGCAAGCAGGATTGGAAGCCATCTTCAGACTAAGCTCTGAGATAGCCACAGTTTAGCCTGCTGGGTAAACCCAGCCAACTTTGTGCTTCCTTCTCTCATAAGGATTTCTTTGCCTAGCTAAGGTCTCATCTGCATCAGGAAATGGACCAGCCAAGTTCTTGCAGTATCATTATTTCAATATAACTAGTCCATTTCCTGTGTAGACAGGCCCTTAAGACTAATCTTCTTGCCTGACCCACAACTCCCTAGCTGAAGAAGCCTTAAACATGTTTTGGAGCCTCATTTCACTCCTAGCCTGCCAAACATTTCATTTTGTTCAAGGCTTCCTGCCATTTCAGCACTGGAACCCATGTGATTCCAGATCTTTTGCCCACCAGCCAAGGAGTTTCAGCCAAGCCACATACATCCTGCCACCAGGATGCTCCTACTGTGCTAAGCTCAAAATTCTCCTCGGTTCTTCTGTCCATGGATATCTCACCTTGTTCGAACATTAATGACTTTAGTGGGCATTTTGAGGCCAGAATGCAGGTTTGGAGGTCTGTTATTTTTCCTCATTGTTAATTTTCACAAATGGATACAGAGATACCCTGCTCCTAGAGAGTTCTGTGATATAAAGGCACCAATACTCTCCACTGTCTCAAATGTTGCTTTACAATATCAAGAAATTCCATCATTCCTATTCAATCCTTTTCATAGTTTAACCATCGAACACTGATTTTTTTTCATCAACTTAACCTCTGTGAAAATAGCAGGCAAAGATGACATCTTTCTTCTACAGTCCTTATTTCATGGTTTTTTACATCCCATTATTTTTGCTTTAAGTTATTTTATTATTAAATTATATTAAAAAAAGCCACCAAAATACCTAAGAGATTTGCACTGATGCAGCTAGATGTATCTTATGAAAACACCTAAGTACAAGTACACACTGCATGGGGAATAGTTTTTTTGCATTTTGTAGTTTTCAATTTTAATAAATTTCACAAACTATCCTTTTTTTATTTCTTTTTTTTATTATTATTAGATTCCAAGCCAAACCAGCAAGAACAACTTTATATGCAGTTTTTAGCACTATTAAAAGATGATTGCAACAGACACAAAAGGTTCACTGCATAGCAGTAATTCATCTTCTTGCTGTGTAAAATTCAACAGTACTAAAGAATCCCACTGTTTGCATTTTCTCAGGTAGGAAGTGCAGTAGTTCCTGCTCATCCCTTTACTGGGGGAATTAACAAAAAAATACTAGTCATCATCAAAATCACAGTTCTGGCTGTTTTCCTCACAATTTTAACCTCACTTCTGCCAAGTTTTGTCAGGGCCTTCTGCTTACCTAAAATCTCCACTGCTGACAGTACCTGTCAGCCAGGTCTGTCCTCTCTCATTTGTCCCATCCCTTGGGGGCCACACTGGGGAGCAGCATTCCCGTGTCCTTCACAAGGAGCAGCAGGGCTGGCTGCACCCACAGCCCCAGAGGGATACATATATCTCCACTGGGAGTCCAGGAGGGGATGTTTCCCTGTTTCCAGCCACAGCTTTCATCATGCTCTACCAGCCTTTCTCCACTCTTTTCTCCGCTGGGCACTCCAGATTGAAATCAGAGCTGATAAGGACCTTGGAGACCAAAGATGTGACCTGGAACAAAGTGTTGGGACCAAATGCTGTATAGATGAGGAAATGTGTGTCTAGAGGGATATCTAACTTTTTCCTGTTTCAAAAAATACTGTTCGTGAAAAGTAAAAAAAGCACTCGGATTTTGAAATCTGAATGCTGTTGATCATGTCCTTTGGTTTTTCAAGAAATACTTTTGCAGGTTAGGACAAAAATCAGATTAAATCCATTCCCTGCCACCGTTGACCCTTTTCCCTGAGGTCTTAGAGCATAAATTATTCTCTGTTCTCTCCTTTTCTCTGGAACATAAGAGAACAATATGCAATAGCTTTCACTTGATCTTCCTGAGAAACATGGGTGTATTGGGTCACTTCGGCCATGCAATGGAAAACAATTAAACCTATTCTAAAGTATTAAAAAACACACCACAAAAGGCCACCAATTAATCAAATCACTTCTTATTTCAGGTTTCTTTTTATTAATCAGTGTGTTATTTTAATGGCCACTAAATAAAATTGTCAGGAAAACAAACTTTGAAATTCAAGAGAGGTTAGATATTCTGAATTTTCTTTTTGTTCTATTCAGAAGTAAAAAACTCTTAAAACTATTTCACTGTATTTTAATTTAATGTCTCATTTTGTGATTAAAATTTACCAAAGATGTAACAGTAGCATTTTGGTAAAACTATATAACCGTATACAGAAAATTGGGATCTCAAAAGTAATTTTAATAATTCTTTAGTGCTTCCATGCATTTTTCTAGCAGTAAGTGCTAAATGAAGTCCAATTGATCCAATTTTTAAAAATAATTAATTAGAATTATATAAATGGTATCGTAATAACTTATTGATAGCTTTTAAAACAGATTTTAAAAAATAGTCTTCTCTAACAGTGGCTTGAATGAAAGAATAGTTATACTGAAATATATTATTTTTATTATTTTTTGTGTGTGTGAATACAGTGGATGTAATTTGAAGACTTTTAAAATAGGAATTTAGTGTTGTGACAACACTTTTATCATTTCACTTTAGAAGTTATTAGCATGCTGGATTAAATAGATCCATTCCGTAGTGCAGGAATTTGGGAAAATAACCACAGTCACTGAGATTTGCAGAAAAATTAAAGTGGAAGTTGTAATCCATTCATCTCGGTAAATTTTGTAGAATTTGTGTTTGCATTCCAGTCATATTAAAAATATTCAACATGAAAGTGAAGCAAGCATCTTTAAAAATGTTGGGTAGGAATGGCAGACACTAAAGACTAATACCCACTGAAATAAATTTTCTCAGGCAAGTGTTATCAAAACAGCACCAATATATTACCTGTGCATCCAAAATATTGAGAAGAGTAGAGCAGGAGGGTGAACAAACTGTTGAGTAGACTTGTAATAAAGGTGAAAACGGAACCTTTCAATGTCAGTGTTGCCTGATGAAAATATGTAGTTAACAAGGAAAAAAGTGCCCATGCTCAGTTTAAGGCACAAGTGGGTTTGGGCGAGTGAATAAGGAAAGGAATAACCACAAATTATTCTAACTCTGGCATCCACAAGAACTTCACCTCACCGCCTGTGGCAAAGAGGGGCACAAACCACACTGCTGATGCAGCTGCACTGATGTCTGCAGAAATGCCTCTGACACCTGGAGAGTCCCTCACACCTTCCTTCAGATCCTGTCCTTCAGCAATTGGTGGGGTTGGGCGCAGGAGGCATGCTGGAAATTGAATTGCCAAATATAGGAAACAATTTGTGGGAAAACGAATGCTAGTCGGATTTGATCTCTCTGGAAGCCATGTTTCATAAACGGCAAAGGGTCCTCTGCTGCAGCCTCGTCCTATTTCCACTCAGAGTTTTCAGCCCTGTCACTTTCTCACTTTCATTTTGTTGTGGAAGTGAAGTCAGTGTAAAACAGCAAGTATTTCTTGAGGAGGACATTTCTGCCTCATTATGTGTGCATTCCTTGCTGCTGAAGGCAAGGTGAGGTTTTCCTTGAAGATCAAAGACTTCCTGTAGTGTGATCAGTATCTAGAAAAGAACTTCATATACATGATGAGCTTGCATTTTTCTGATTCATTCCTGTAACTGGGGAACTGCACACTCACTACCACATAAACAATGTGTGCCACCACTCATTAATGTATTCCACTCAAGTTAATGGAAACCTTCCCATCAATCACAACTCCAACTTTGACTCAAACTTTGACTCAAACTTTGAGGGCATCTAATCTTCCTTGCTCTGAGTGGTGCTTCCTTCTGGATGTAGTCCCACCATCCTCATCCTCAACAGCATCCTCTGCCACCTCTTCCTCAGCTCAGCCAATGGCTTTTTTCTCTCTGCAAGCACAGGAACAGAGTGGAGAGGGAGGAGCACCTGTGCATCCTTAGTTTTCAATGTGGCCTTAACTTTACAGGCAGGGGAATGATACTTCCTCTTGCTCCTCCTCCAAAACCCTGCTTCAGGTCTCACCTAGTAAGGCCATGCTGTAGCCCAAAATGCAGCAGATCTATGGGCTGTCTGATCCACTCATTTGCTAAGCTTGCGCTTTTTTTTTTTTTTTTTTTTTTTTTTCCCTCCCAGATGGTCCTTTTCAAAGGATTAGCCCCTTTCTGCCACACATCTAAATCTAAACAAATCGAGGAGAAAAAAAAAAAAAAAAAGATGTTTTTTCTACGTGTACTTGCACTTTGCTCTTTTATAGAAGAATGCATCAATCCTTCAGTTCAGAAAAGATTTTAAGCAGAGAGAGAGTCAGTATCCCATGGGGCCTCAATCAGCTTTCCCTTTGTTTTCCAAGGTAACAAGTGCCCTTCATGCCTGCAGAGCACAGTGGATCCCCACCCTACACAGGCAGCACTTGCTGAACAGAGCGGAGCATCTTGTCAGGGCCACGCTAAGAAATGGCCTTATAAGGACAATTGCAAACTGCACTACTGTTTAAAAAGGAAACTGGGCTTCCTTGAAATTGCCCTGGCTCATGCAAATGCACAGACACAAGCATATGTGTATGTGAAGGCTGCATGCATGGGAACACACAGAACTGTGTGAGCAGGATACCTGTGAGCCTGAACAACCTGTTGGAAAAGGATGAGAGCCACAGAAACACCACAGACCTCATCTGGCTTGCTCAGCCCCACTGGAAATGCTCAGAGAGACCCAAGTGATGCACATAATGCAAACCCCAGGTAGAAAAGAGCAGAAAGCTTCTTCAGCCAGTCAAAGTGAGTTGATTTTTGCTGAGCTGCTGTAGAACATTTGATAAAGTCAAAGTTTTGGCGAGCTTCAGGCTCCTCAATCCAAGCTCAATATAGTGAGGATTGTTCTACAGAAATGAAGGGATTGGCTGTTCTATTTTGGCCAAATAGTTTGCAGGGTTGAGTATTAGTAGCACTGTGACTGTCATCCTCACGGTGTTAACTCCCCCAGGGGCCCTCAGATTCCTCTGTGTTTAGAGCTTCCACTGCGCAGGGATTGATGGATTTTGCTCCTGTTTTAGTTGTGTGCTTTATTTCTCTCCAATTAAACTTGTTTTGGAGGAGGGTCTGTGGAGGTGGTAGTGTCCAAACCTGGCCAGAGCTGAAAATCTGAGGTGCATTGAAGTAAAAGTAGATGACTTGATGAGGTGCTGCTCTCTGACCCCACTTTTAAAGACTGAAGTTTCAGAGCTCTGTTCTGGGATGCAGCATGTCGGGTATTTTCTGATGGAGTTACTGGCCCTGTGAGCCAGCTGCTTTTCAAAGTATGAGATTGATTAGAACCCCTTTTCTGGACATGCATGACACTAAGCACAGGGGCAATTACACAACTAAATTCTCACAGCATGCAGTAATATATTCAGTTTGTAGAGGCTTATTTTTTTTCAGAATGTGGAGGGGTATACTAGGAAAAGATCTCTCTGTGGCTGTTCTGACCTCATATTCCTTCCTCAAGCATCTGCTGTTGGTCATTGTCAGAGGTGGGATCAATCTGACCTAACATGACAAGTTCTGCATACCTTAGGTAATTGCATATTTTCTTTTTCTTCTGCTTGACAATGCTGGGAATAGTCAAGTAAGATGGAGCCTTGATTTTGCCTGATGCTGTTAAATAAATAATACTACTGAAGAAGGGAATGGATTAAATTCAAGACTGGCTCTACAACATTTCTACAGCATTACTTTCTGCATTAGGACCACAACAGACATGCAAAAAATTATGTATATGTTAAGGAAAGCCGGAGTAGGCCTCAATTTCTACAAAAGTTACCCAAGCTCTCTGATGCCCTGCTTTTTATTTAATCAGGAGTGCTTTTTTATTTTATTTTATTTTATTTATTTTATTTTATTTATTTTATTTTATTTATTTTATTTTATTTTATTTTATTTTATTTTATTTTATTTTAATCGTACCAGTCAGCTAACAAGCCTATCAAAGGAGGAATCTGATGGAAACACAAACTACCTGTGCAGGCTGTGGGCACACTGGCAGTGCTGTGGGGAACACAGATCTCCATTTTGTCCCCAAAACCCTTGCCTAGTAGGTAACAGAGTGGTGACAATGGTTACAGTGGAGCTGGGCTGACTTTCCTCTGCAGGATTCCAGATGTGTTCAGGCGCTCATGCCAGAAATATAAAATAATTTGTAATTCAAAAAATTCCATAAAGTGAAGTCTGTATTTTCATGTCTTCCCTATGGATTAGGCATAGAACTCTGGATGTTAAGGACTGAAGGCTTAGTTGCTTTGCTTTTCTTAAAAAAGTCATGTAATGGATATTTTATAAGTCCTTCGTCAGTTTTTGATGAATTTGTGGATCAGATATTAACAACTATACTGTCATTTCATTCATGACTGATTAAGTTGGTCTCATTAAGTAACCAGTGAACTCTAAACTTGTCAATCTTTGTTTGCAAAATTACAATTTTTCTCTATTTTTCATGAAAAGTTAGCCTTTTCCAAAAGGAAAAAGTAAAATATATTGTCTGTCATTGTTTTTCCATGAGTTAAAATTGGAAAAAAAAAAAAAAAAAAGTGTATAGTTTTACTATAAACACATTTAAGTCTTGAAATGTAAATATTCAGGGAAAAAAATTAGTTTCAGTTTTTCATTCATGAATGCAAAACAAGAGAGCTAAACAAGACTGATGACCTACATGCTTTATTTAATCTCATACTACCCAATTTGATAATGGGGCATGAAAATGTGAAATATATATTTTGCATATCTTGTATTAACAGAGGCCTCTCATGTGTCATGGAGATGCTTTGTACATCTTTAGAAGAACAAATCCTGTGGAGAGGTAGCTGGGTGAGAGGTGTAGTAGAAAAACCAAAAAAGTGAAGTGCCGAGGCTGTAAGTAGAGAAATGCTTGGATGGAGTGGTAAAAGTATATGAGAACAAAAGTCTGAAAAAGAGAAAAAGGATTTAAAGCTCCCTTATGCCCTCAAGATAACTCGCTTAATGAAGAAAAAGTCCTCCATGAGTGGCAGAAATAATGAATTTTAGTTTTCAGCATTTCTTTCTTATGTGCTTTTTCCCATCTCTAATAAAGGGTGAGGTTATTAGCCACTCTCAGGGAAAGAAAAAGGAAACATCATAAGCTCAATTATAAGAGTGGTTTCTCACTGGAAAAAGGGGCTGAAGCTCCTGTAAAGCCTCTCCCCAATGAGAGCAGAGCCAAAGCTAAGAGGACCTAGGAACCAAATAAAACATGCCAGGTAAAATTCTGGCCTGTTGGTGTGGATGGCAGAGATTTCCTTGACTTCACAGCGCTGGGCTTTCACTCCTGTTTTTAATTGTCTGCTCAAGGCAAACAGCTCCTTTTCTCCTCTGTCAGGGTAAGATATGAAATTTTTACTAGCCCTTTTGTTCCTCATTAGCCAAGATTTCCTGGCTTGCTGGGGATGATAAAATAAACCTAAATTTAAAAAGTGTCACAGCTATGAGGCTGGGCGAGGACACCAGCTGTATCTGAGGGTGAAATATCAGAAGACTGCAGTGCTGGAGGAGAGGCTTAGCACATCGACTTTTCTGTTAAAAAAAAAAAAAATTTAAAAAATAGTGCTTCTGATGATGCAGTGATAAAGCTAACATGGTTATGAAGGCAAGTGACTACAGACTTTCCAAGCTTAAGGATTAAGGTTTTAGGTTAAGCAGTCCTTCTGGACAGAAAGGGGGAAGGATTAAAAATCAGAAGGAAGATCAAGTGTCTCTGTTCATAATATGGGCGATAGGTAAATTGGAAAAAGTGTCGTTGAAATATTTTGGAATTTCAGGGTGAAATGGACATGCAGCACACAGCAAAGGGTGAGTCCTCATAGGTTAAGTCCCAGCTGTGTGATAAGGAGTTTTCACACGACATGGGTCTAATCTGTTTACAGCAGTGTTGCAGATGATCCCATGGCATGTTTGTTTTTGCTTTTGTTTTCTTTGAGGTTTTTTTGTTGTTGTTTTTGTTGTTGTTGTTGTTGTTTGTGTTTTTTCCCTTTAGGATAGTAGATAAATATAATCCACAGATATGAATCTGCGAAACAAAAATTAAAGATGTCCCTCTGCTTCTCAATCAGTCAGGCGTATTCAGAGTTCCTCTCTGAGCTTCCAGCAAGGAAGCAATGTTCTCTTAGAAGAAAAAGTAAAGGAAATCTGCCTGATTATTTATGCCACCACATTTTTCAATGGTCAAAAGAGGACAAGTCAGGAATCTCTGCGGTGTAGGTGATTAACCATTCTTTTTTGTTTTGCTACACACACAAAGACAACACCCACCTGTTTTCTCTTAAACTTAGTTTGTGGAGACTTGAAATTTTTACAAAAACTGATTTTATTTCCTTCCTAGAACTTTAAAAGCACCCAAGGAATGTTTGTATTTCACATGCCTCCTCAGTGTACAGAAGGTGTTACAGAACAGTTTGGGGGAAGCTGGGGGTTATGGGACATCTTTCCTATCATCTCAAATATTTGCAGGGCTAGAAAAATCAATGTCATTTGCACAGTGTTATAGAGAAGAAAAAAAAAAAAAATCAAAAAACAAAATCCAGGACCATTTAAATTTCTCTTACAAGACACTGTGAGTAAACTATGACTTTTGGGGAAAAACAGAATGCTGCAAAATGTTAGTTATAATCAGCTCAGCAGAGGTCATAGCAGGCTGATCCAACAGCCATCCTCATTGAGGTCCCAGTTCCACACAGCATTTAAATGCATACTTAATTTTAATCACAGACATAAGTCCTGCATTACCTTAATGTTAAGCACGTGCTCAAGTGAATTGCTGAAGTGCGGGTGGAGACGTGGTTTTGTGAGGGCTGGGAGCAAGAAGACGAAAGAGCCCCTTGCTGTAGGTTCTCATTTGTGGGACTGAGGCAGGATCAAAGGCTACAGCATCAGTTCTGAAGCAGGAAATGTCCTCACAATGCTGTGAAGCAGGCAACAGGGATAAGCAATTTGTAAGGAAGGTGTAGTAGGAGCTAGAAAATGTGTCCCACACGCTGGCTGTGCACTCTCTTTCCCTCTGGGCTGTATCCAGCCCTGTGGCCTTCATTCCACAAGGACGTTAGGAAATGCTTATGGCCAATATCTGATGACTTCAGTGGGAGAAATTCAACTCATGCTCTGCTTATTTTGTAGACTATAAGTCTACACACACTGCTCATTGCTACAAGGTTGAATTTTACAGCCTGGTCCCTTTGCTGTCATTCTTTTGATTTTAAGAATGTTGGTCTCCTGATGCAAATGAAAAAGTCCACCCTTCTAATTCAGGATAAAAGGGGGAGTGATTTTTTCTTCTAAAAAAAACAGACCAATATCTCAGCGGTAGTCAGGTTCCTCAACCATATTCACTTGACTGTAGTACTAAGCTATCAAAAGTGTCTTGATATTGATGCCTGGATTTTGCAGCTCTGCTGCTTCAAGAAAAGCATTGGAATGGTCACTGCCCCTAATTTACTTTCAGAGTTCTATCAAATAAACTGAACTCAGGGCAGATGAAGAAGCATGTTAGATGGAGTCCTAACATCAGTATTGTGTTCACTGGGCCAAATTATTTTATACTTTCTCATTACCTTGTCAGGAGCACTCCGGTAGATGCACTAAATTAAATGGGCCAACAAATGCATTGAACAGCCCAAGAAATTGGTGTGTGAGAACAACCATAATCGAAAATGGGGATTCTCCTAGTGCAGTGCCCAGACTGGCAAGTTTGGCCTCTCTGAATTACTTCATGACTCTCTTGTGAGAGCAACTCTGCTCCTCCACCCATATGTGGGGGAAAAAAAGACTCTCTGTTCCTGACTTGTGAAAGCCAACATGGTAAGGGCTATGGTGAGCCCCATAAAATATTTTAGGTTGAGGAAGAAGGAGGATCAGCGTGGTTCACAGTTCACCACTGTTTCACTGTGATTCTGGCCAATGTGGCTGGCAGCAAAGGGACTTCTTTATCAGTCCTGCTGTTTGGCCTCAGATAGAATATGTGTTCATGACTTGAACAGATGTTTCTGCTTTTAGGAATCAGCCGTTTCCTCTTTTCCAGAAGCACATGCCAGCACAGTCAATATCTGGAAACCTGCTGCTTCACAGTAGGTCCAGAGCCTAAACTGGTACTTTACTAGAAAATGGTAATAAAGCAGCTAGAATTGCTTTTCATCCTTCATGCTCTTAATGGCTTTCAGGTTCATATGAGACCAATCAATTAATCCTGGTTCAGACCTAGAGGAATGGGATGTTTCTTACCCTCTTGAACAGGAAAGAAACCCATAATAGAGATTACCAATCCACTTATTAAGACTTATGTTAGCAGTATAGTCTAACAGAGCCTCCAGCTGGGGTTGGGACTATAGATTTGCAATCTTGTATAAGCCTAATGTTCACTAGTCATATGCTAATTAATTGCTAAATCACAAAAGGCAAATCATAATTATTGTTTCAGGTTAGCAGTTCTCCCTGACCTGATTACATGCTTGCTGTTTGGAAGAATAAAGGAATGAGACTCATTTAAGAACACTCACCTATAGCCTGTGTAATCCACAGTTTTGGCCCTGTTAGTTTTCGCTTTCAGGTGATGAAAAACTCTTTTTTGATCTGAATTTTGATCTGAACGGCTCTTGGATGAATTCTGCTACACTTCGTCATTCTGTGAGGTCAATCAAGTAGTAAGGATAGGAGTAAAAGTGTACAGAGTTGAAGTGATAATTGTTCTGGTCTTGCAAACATTTTCAGTGGATTGAATGTGTCACACTGTGGCCAGCCACACTTGGCTAGATTTGGGTTCTGGGGTACTTGAAGTTTCCCATTTCACGACTTCTTTCTGGAGGCAACTGGGCCTTGTAAAGTAAGCCCAAGGTTTTCTAGCTTCTTTCCTTATTTGCCCCATGAAGTACCAGCACTTGGTAAAAACATTCCTGCTGAAGCTGTTGGTGAACAGAAGCACAGGAATTGCTAAGTACTCTTCCAAAAATCCCATTAAGATAAGAAACAAAACTCCTGTTGGTATCAGGCACACAGAGTCAAACTTTTATTTTAAAAAAAAAGTTAATGACATATTTGAAAACTGATCAAAGAAAGCTTCTCCTGTTCTTTTGTCACATGGTCCTGGGCACCCAAAACTCCCCATGAAGGGAGTCAAGGGGTCATCAGGAAGCTTTCTGGCTGACAGTCAGACATTTACATGTGAGGGCTGGCTGACATGTGGCTGAAGTCATGAGGATGCAGAGGATACTGCCTTGGCTCAGAAAGCTCTTACTCAGCTTGCTATCTAAAACTGTCCCAACCCATAAAGCCTAACGTGTTTAAATCCCTTCCAATCGTTATCTGTTAGTTGTGGGATGAGAAGGTTGACTTGGCAGCTCTGAAATGACAGTCTAGAAATTGGAGTAATTTCCTTCCTGGGGTAAGGTAGTTCTGGCAATCCTGAGAGAGTGAAGGAGGGATGAGGCTGCTGCATAAATCCCTAGCCTGAGGTTATCTCACCAACAACCAGATACAGATCTTCCCACTGTTACTAGTAAACGTCCTATCTGAAAGATTTTGATGGTTGCCCTGAGCTAGCCAAATCTCAGGGCTGTTGCTTCCCGCTGCCCTGTGTTTTCTGGTTCAAACTGGGACTGCAGAGGAGCAACCCTGGCAAGGGCAGTTGCATGGGTTCCTGGTGGGAAAAAAGAAAAGCAAGATGTAAGCAGGACTGTGACTCCTGGGCAGTAGATGACTCAGGAACGTCGGGAGAATTTTCTAGCAAGCAAGAAGTTGCTGCAGATGAACACACATTCCCTCCACCCTACAGTAACTCGAGCCAGCTGGCGAAGCAGCACAGCAGACACTCAGTGGCACTGGCCCCAACCCAAGTCCCTGTGCCAGGCTCCCGGCACACCTGTTGAGCAAATTCCTTTCACCCAGCTTTCAGCTAACGTTTCAAAGGTGGCTGGTGATACGCCTAGCCTGCTGCAATGCTGCAGTCCTCACTCATCCCACCGCAGTGCCCACCACAGTGCTGGAGTGTCCCAGCCAGGCAGAGAGCGCTGAAATGCACAGTGTGATCCACCTGCCTGGTGTGATAGGAAGTGCTCAGGGAGTGTGGAATTGCATTAGGTTTGGTCAGCATTGAGGAAAGGAGATGGGAGGATGCCCAGCACACTGGAATGCAACTTCTTTACAAGTCCTGCCTTCTGTGTTTGGTGCTCAATCCATCCATCCATCCATCCATCCATCCATCCATCCATCCATCCATCCATCCATCCATCCATCCATCCATCCATCCATCCATCGCCTTACACTGATAGCTGTCGGCCGAAGCTCCATCTCCTGCTGTTCTGTCCTGCCTGAGGATGGCAAGAGCTCCATGGCCTGGGTGAGAGCAACAGACAGGGATTGAGGCTGGTGCTAAGCCTGCTCTTCCCTTCAGGCTGCTCATCAGGGGCACAGTGAAGTCTGCTCTCCTAAAGAGCTACCAGGAGTTCTTAGGGGTGCATCCCTCAGAGATCTGAGGTTGGGGAAGTGGTTGATGAGAGGCAAAGCCTCAATGTGAAAGTGCAGCTTACCTGCTCTGCCTGCTGCTACTCCATTGAAGTTAGAGTCTGGAAATACAAGTTAGCTTAAGCTTGTGATTAATTTCTTAACAAAGGATGGACAAGGAGCTGCAGGGAGAATAGAAGAAACAGCAGCAGATGTTTGAAAGAACAGCATGGGTCTCAGATGCCTTTTAGGCAAGGTGTAACATCACTACAGACATGTCTTCTTGATGCGTGATGCAAGATTAAGAGCAGAAAATTATATGGTACTCTTCCTCCTCTTCTTTTAGCTTGTCTGTTTTTCACATTTAGAAGCAAATATGGATGGTGTGCACCTTAGTTTTTCATGAGGAATTTCAAGGTTTGCCCTAGTTAATTTTAGTCCAATGTAGAGGATTAAATTAGTTTCTCAAATAATCTCAAAACCAGTCCACTGCTGAAAAGTCCACTGGGCAGTTTTAGCAGAAAGTGCTCACAGCAACTAATATTTTCATGTGAATTTCTGGTTGAGAATCTGGTCTTTTGAAAAAACCCAGGAAAAAGTGTAGACAGGGAGGAGTCCACACACAAAGGTTGGTTTATTCCACCCCAATATCCAGATAGAACTGTTCCAAGTGCTGTACTTGGAGCCAAACTTGTAGTTGTTTTCTACAAACCTAGAGATAAAGCCCCAATACTTGCAATATGAGATGACTCACACATAGTGATGGGTGAGGTTCAGAGCTGCTTCATTTCAGTCATCCCCATCTGACAACACACCAGGAGCAGGGGGAGATTTGGAGGTTCAATCTCTCCCCAAGAAACTTTAGAGTAGTTAAGAAACAGCCTTAAACTGCTCTCCTGATTGTGTTCCAGCTGAATCCTTGATCCTAACCCAAGTTAACAGGGGTGGAACTGGCCCTAAAGCGTTTGGGTTGAGCGTCATTTCCTTGCACCAGGACCCTTTATCTCCCTGTGGTTGTTTAGAGCAGTGGCTGTTCTTTCACTTTGAGAACATATTGTTGTGTAGGCTTGGCTGTGGTGAAGCAGAGGTCTCACTCTTTTTGTTAGCAAAGTCATGTGTGTGATATTTACTCTTAGCAGCGCTCAAGGGCAGTGCTAACTTATTTTTGTAACAGTCCTGTTTAGACAGAGAAGTTAGTGACAGCCATAATTTAGTCATGGTGCTTTGTAGCTCTGCATAGTATGTCACACAGGCCTACAGCAACTGGAAGTAGCTATTTTCATAGGAAAGTGCAGGGACCAAAACTGATAACACATAGTGACATACAGGAATCTGCTTATGCTTAAGGAAGATAATGCACATCAGCAAGAGGGAACTGCAGATGGATGAGACTTCTTGTTTTCCTCGTGGCTGGTCCTTTCTCTTAGCTCTCCTGACATGGGTGTGTGCTCAGCTTCATGAGACGATGTTTATAGCCAGCAGAAATTATTGTCATCCGTCCATGCTGGTGTTCACAGCTAATGCTCTCACAGAGAGTTGCATTTAAGGGCTTTCTCCATGAATACCAAGAAAAAACATGGAGCTGTAACCAGGACTGCTCTTTGGGACAAGAGCTCCAAGTCACATCTGCTCTCATTAGGTTCAAATTTGGCTATGCTGAACACATGCCATCATCACTGTCATTGCCATGGCAACACTGGCAACATCCAACTATCCCAGCCATGTGACAGGAGGTCAGGCTGAAAGGAAACCTGGGCTGGGAGAAACACAGCACTTGCATCCTGGCTGGTATTAACCAACTAAACAGCCACCAGCAAAGTAAATTTGCTTTTGTGAAGTTATTCCCTTCCTCAAGCTTGCGTGAATGGAAAAGCTGCTCTCTCCAGGGATTTGTCTGCTGATTTGGTCTGGCCAGGGCTTTAGGCTGCCCATACTCCTATCTACTACTGCTGAGTGCTGGTTCCCACTGGGTTGTTGGGGGTGAATCTGGTGTCATTCTGTCATTTGGCTTCCACCAAACCAAAAAAAAACCACAAAAACAAAAAAAAAAAACAACAAAAACCACACAACACAAAAAAAACAAACCAAAACAAAAACAAAAAAAAACAAAACAAAAAAAAACCAACGGAAAATCTTTGGGAACCAGGCACCCAGCTTCATGCAATTTGTGAGAGTTATCCTCTCTGGTCTGAGGATAGAATGCCATAAATTATGGCATTCTTTATTTTTTTATAAAGTTGCCTGTTCTTCTATTCAAAGGGGGGGGGGGGGGGGGCAGGGGGGACAACACACAACAAAGCTTTAAGATTCAGAGTATTTATAAATAATTTGAGACCTTGTTAACTTTTAAGAACACCTGGATTAAACAAAAGTTTTAAACAGGAGCATAAGAAATTCAAAATTAGGGTTGTTGTTTCCTGCTCATGCAGTCCTGAAATCAGTAAAATGTTCTTCTCTGATTTCAACATGTTTTATCAAGACCTTCCAATAACCACAATGTCCTGATTCTTCTCCTTTAGAGACAAGAAAAGGCAACAAGAGTATTACCATCTGTTACATACAAATAATTTCTCAGCCCATGAAAGCTGGGGGTTAATTTCTGCCACAATATACAATGAGTTTTGGAAAACTTATCTAGTAACATTTTCATATTAGCTTCACCATGGAAGTCCAGAAATATGACTTAATGTTTTGTCATCGTAAATATGGGGAGAAATCACTTTCAAAGGCAATGCTGGGTCAGTTTTCTATTTCAAGAATTAAAGCAGAAATTAATTAATTAGCATATTTCATATCTTTGTAGTAAAAGTTACACTAAAATTAGCCAGAGAGAGCAAATCTGCAGTGACATAAATGAGGAGTTAAGATGGCAAACACATGGTTGGGGTCTTTAAAATCCTGTGGTGTCCCTATCATTTCTTGGGCAGCCCTTCACTTCTGCTACCTTTCCCACTGAAATGAGAGTTACAATGTGAAATTATGGAAGAAACAATAATTTACTACAGCCCTATCCACTCTGTAAGCATTTTTTTAAAAAGCGAAGCAAAAACCACAAAGCATTCCTGACAGTCACTGGGAAAAAACACCAAACATGATTTGATTGCAAACCACAGATACCAACAAAATGCATCCCCTTTGATTTTAATGATTTGACTTGCTTTCGTAGTGTCCCTTTATGAATGTGATGGCCAGTCAAGATAAAAATAGTAAATCTTTCTGCATTTGTAATTGAGGAAAAAAACAAAAAAGCCCCCCCCACCCAAAACAAACAAAAACCCCAAAAACAACAACAAAAATAAAAAAAAAAAAAACAACAGCTGAAGAAGATATTTCTGAAGTACATTTTTCAAAAAGCCACACTTACTCTTTTATCAGCCTGCATTTTTTGTAAAATGGGATTTGTGCTGTTCAAACCTTAGCTAAAACTTCATTAATACCAAGATAGGAGGAAATATGTTTATTATTCATTAGTGCAGTCTGTCATCAAAATTTTAATATCGTTGTGTTCTCTAAAACCCTAGTAGCCTAAATATGTAAGATAATAAGTAGATATAGATTGACAGAATAATTTGGGGTTAGAAGGCAGCTCTGGAGGCCATAAGATGGTTCATCTCACTCAGAGGAGTTGCATCAAGTCTTGACAAGTCTAAATTTTTAAAACCAAGAGGAAAGGTCCCATGAGAATGCAAGGTTTCTCTTCCGTGTTTAACTACCCTATGGGTTTTTCTTTCTTCCACGTGTAGGCAAAACTCAGCTTGCTGCATTGCCTTTTTACCCTATTGCTGAGCAGCTCTTAGAGAAGTCTGGCTCTATCCCCCCTCTGCTTCCTGAGGGTTTGAAAATTTGCACTAAGGTCCCCTCTTTAGTCAGACCTCTCATAACAAGACTTAAAAAAAAAAAAAAAAAAAGTAAAAATGAGCCACAGGAAAGTTCGGGCAGAAAAAAGTTTATGCAAAAGTCACCTGATGAGACACCTACTCAGCACTGTTTGCATGGGAGGAGATCCTAAAAACAGCAGTTGGAACTGATTTCTGTGCTGGGCACTGAGGAGGAACAGTAGCTGTGAGCACGGAAAAGTTTTGGGGGGATGGACAGACAATAAACAGAGCAGAAGGGAAATGAGGAACAGGAGAGTGAAGCTGTGACCCCTTTAACTCAGGAGAAGAAGCAAGAAGGTGGCATATGGTCTTACAAGTATTCGAGTTTTCCTCTTCTAATGCTGAATTGAGCTGCGGGGGTTATAAATTCTATATTCAAGGAAAAAGTAGATGGGCACTGCACACACACAAATGTCAATATGACCCTCCCTTCCCACTTTATGGCAAAGGTATTATTCAAAATGTTTATTGCATTATTAATTTGTCAAATAACATCAATGGCATTACTGATATGTCTTGGCCTAGGTGTGATTGAGCAATTCTGGGCAGTTCTCTGTCTCAGAGCACTTGTAAGCAAGTCTAGAAGCCTCCTATTGGAATTGCCTGTCTAGAGTAAGGAGTCTTGTAATAAACTGCCAGTTGCCACTGGAACTAATAAATTCCTCTGTTGGGTGGGATTTTTTTTTGTTCGCTTGTTGTTTGTTTTGTTTTTAAGTTTTTTATTCTCTCACCTAAGGAAGAATCAAAGAGAATTTTTGTCTTGTATCCACAATCAGACCCATCAAACAGTTAAACCTACATGGGAGGTGGAGGGCAATGCCTTTTACTGAGACTAGGAGGGGACAGCCTGTGTCAGACCTTGGGTCCTCCTTGCTGCATCGGGCTTTGCAAGATTCCTCTCCAGCCTACAACGTTCAGGAGGAGAATTGCTGTCTGCAGAATGGTATCTTCAGTAGATATGTGCCTCACTGCTAAGCGACAGAGAGAAATCTGTTGTTACTGCCAAATCAGAGATCTCTGTTTGAAGGTTGCAGTTTCTTCCTGTGTGCAAATTTGGTCTTTTTGGAGCAGAGTCCAATAGTGCACTAGCTCAAATATATGCATTTAACTAACAAAATCAGGTTAGATGAAGGGCAGCCAGTGGTTGAGGAGATGTTCTGTTTCCTCTGGATATGTTTGAACATCTTTTTGCAGCATTAAATGCTAATAGAAGTGTTGAGCCTAAATGCTAATAATCTCTTACAAGGTTGTTTATTTATGATATTTATCATCTTCATGGAATTAAGAAAAAAGATATAAAACCAGACCTTGTTCTCCTGCCTTCTTTCATCCTTATCCAAAAACACTTTTCCTTTTAGCCCAACTTTTTCTCTAGAATCTATTTGCAATTTATACTTACCTCCACATTTTGGAGGAGATTTTTAGAGAACATTTGCTGGAGTGGAGACTTTATTTCTCTGTGCATTGAGCTTGCTGCTGCCCACCACAAAGAAAAGTTTCCATATATACTGAAAATATATTATTTCCAGTTTGGTCGTGTTTCCAAACACTGTTAAGTGCAAGAAAACCAATCTGCTGGTCGAGCCAGAGCCAGAGTCTACTGAGGTAAGGGACTTCAGAGTCTGAGTGATAACTTTTTAAATGGATGGAGGAGCGAACAATGTAGGCACTGCATGAGTCTCAGTTCAACTATGATGCTAATCACAAATAATACAGAGAAAGTATTTAGTTGAACAGATGCTGTTGAGTTTATTTCATTACTAAAGATCAAGTTCACTTTCTGATCCTTGAAGACACTGATCAATGAAACCCAGTTGCAGTTCCCAGACTGGATACTTCATTAAACTGCTTGCTTAGGACTTACATAGAATTGGTGGAGATTTGCTTTTATAAAATTCCAGCGGCCTAAGTACACCATTTTCCTTGCTGCACGCCAACCCCCCCCCCCCCCGCCCCCCCTTCCGCAATGCTTGGCTTGAAGATCTCCATTAAAATGGAAGATTTGACCCAGGCAGCCCAGAGCCCCGGAGCAATGCTGTCCATGCCGACTTCCCAGCATGGGGCATTGTTTAGAGCCAGAGATAAACTGGGGGGCAGTGAGGTACACCTCCCTTTCTGGGAGCTCTGTGCCACCTTTCCCGCACTTTATCTCCTAGAAGGAAAACAGCTTCAGACCAAATCAAACAATGCACTTTCTGCCTGGTTGCCTCACCCTTATTGTTCCTTTCTGGCCTGAGGCATCCGCTAAGGAGCTCAGGATGTTCCTTTCTCCACAAAAGCCCTGCTCAGAATCCTGCAGCAGCTTCTCTGCAGCACAGCTCAGTTTCCTTCTAGCTTGGCTGATCCTGCAAGTAAACAAAAGCCACCTGCCAAGCAAGCACATCCTGCTTAGGGGTCCTCCTCATCCTGGAGCTTTGTCTCCTGATTCTCATCCTTATGCTTCTTTAGATGACTGTATTGATACCTGGCTCCTTTTGTTCAGGGCTCCAGGAAAATTCCACAGCCTGGAGCTTGCCCTCAGCACGGACTTATGGCCTCCATCCTTCCCATCGACCTCACCTATGCTGCCACATAAATGGAAGATGCTTAAGTTAATGATCTCCTATTGTTAACCATGTTGTCGCCCCCCCAGCCCGTGCAATCTCAGTTTTAAAAACTGGTAAAAACACGGCCGGAAAATTGCCGTTTTTCAGAGCTGAGCTTCCAGTCTGTCAAAGAAAGCCCTGCATTTTCAAGCAGAATTAATAAAAATCTCAAGCCATTTCCAGATATGCAACTATGCCAGTAGACTCTGGTTTACATTAGACTTCAGAGGATTTCTGATTTGACTAAAGGTTACACAATTAAGTTAACAGCTAATAACCCATATATGTAATTTAAAAGAGGTTTTAACAAATACCTAGATGAAGATGGTAAAGCATCTTCAAGAAAGTTTCTTCAAAGCTGATTTTAGTATATTGGTGTAATCATAGCTGGAAAGCATCTTGGAAACCCCTTCATATCTTCCATAGTTAATATTAGGGCTTTCAAAAGCTATTTGAGAGTAAGGATAACCAAGATTAATTTGGGAGTTACACCTTGGAATTTACTTATTAAATCTCATCAAGTTCCCTTTCTCTCCATTGAGCTCAGTTCTGCCTTTTAAATGAGCTCATGAACTTTTAATTTTTTTTTTTTTTCCCTAAGTTAATCTTTTGGACAAACTTTTAGGCCATAAATTTAAGAGCAAATGATTCAAAATCCCCACCGTGAATTTTTAAAAATTGTATAAGTGTTGCCCAAATGATGCTTTCATTTAAGTAAGTGGTAAAAAAACATCAGGCAGTTTCAAAAGAAGCCAGCACAAGAGTCCTTATGAAAATGCCATCTTTATTACTTTAAAAAGGAGGGGAAGTTTGAAAGGACTAACAGAGGAAATTCAATGCCCAAATCCTATTGTAATTCAATAGGAATGGGGCGCCAAATTCCCCTTAGGCTGCTTTGCAAATTCTCTCTCAACAATGGATGGCAATCCACTGCCATTATGAGCCGGTCATTCTGCAGTGTCAGAGGGTCAAGGTGATCGCTGGGTGGTGTTACCTGGCCCACAGCTGGAATAATGCTGTGGAACTTTCGTGTTTTCTTCACCGAAACAAGTCATCTGTGTAGGCCAGACCCGGCTGGAGGCTGCAGATGGGTGGGGCTGGTGGTTGTGTTTGTCAGAGGGGTCATTAGGTATCTCCAGCGTTCTTCAGCCTCTACCTCTAGGACCCACTGAGCCCTGAGGAGAGAAATGGATCAAAGAACATGCAGGCAAGATCACAAAAACTTGAATAATTCGATTAAGAAATCACCCAAAAGATCAAATCCTGTTCTTATGGTTGTCTCTCCAGACCACGAAAACACAACTCTGCAGCTCCCTTCCCCTGGCCATCCAACCCTAGGACACATGGGCCAAGAGACGTCAAATCTTCCTCTCTGCTTGCCATAGGCTGGAAAAAGCATTTCTGCTGCAGAGATGTGGAAACCAGCATCCAGGAATGGCAGAGCCTCCACCCCATGCTGAGACCTTCCACACTTCCAACAGCTCGGCTCTTGGCCCTGCGAGTAATCTGCAGTGAAGTCTTGTCATTCACAGCTTGGTGTGCCAGCTCCCTCTAATGCTCTGTCTGCATGTGCGAATATTCACCTAGAATAGCAGAGGGGTATTAACAAGTCCTTTAGGGCAAACAATTTCACCTGAATTATAAATTAATACACAAAATTTAATTTTCAAAGAAAAAAAGGTTAACACTGGCACCAGACAAAAATCTCTTTTTACTGAGGGCTTATTAATTTTCCTTTCCTCTCAAAAGGAGACCCCAGGCTCCCAAAATTAAAATAAAACTATCCTCTGCCCTTTCAACCATTGTTAATACTGGTCAGGCTTCATGGGCTGGATGAAGAGGTCTATAGGGCTTCTTTCATTGTGGTAGATTTATTACATATACTTTTAGATTCTCAGAGGTTTAGGGTGGTTGGTTGGTTGGTTGGTTGGTTGGTTGGTTGGTTGGTTGGTTGGTTTTGGGTTTTTTTAATATATACAAGACAGAGGGAGAATTTTGTTTTGATAACTCCAACTTTTTAACCAGTTACATCAATTTTTGTATTTAGATTAACTATCTTCTTTTAAGCTTAAAGCTACTTACCAGAGACCGGGGGGAACAACCCAAGAGTACTATGAGAGAACACTTCTTTCAAGTGGAGTCATCCAGCTCCCTTCTAGTGCTGTGTTCCTCATGCCTAAATTATATCTTGTAGTGCCGTTTTTAGCAGGCTGGTTCTTATATTGTGTAGGATTTGGATTCATTGATGGGAGCCAGTCAGTCTGCAGACACTATTTCTTAAACAGTTTTTCAGAGGAGAAAAAAGACATTTCCAGTTTGTTGGTATTATCTGAAGCAGAGCAGGGCTGCTGTCACGTGTAAGGAGGAGTGCATTGTATGTCACAGGGCTATGGTTTCCCTTAGCAGTGAGAGCTCAGAGGAGGCTCCAGAGAGCATCTAGGAAAACCCACAGAGTTTAACAACACCTTGATTGAGGGCACATTTGTTGCTTATGTTTCAATTATTTTCAACTCAGGTTTCCTAAAAGTAAATATGCAAGCTCTTACGACACTACTATCACCTCCTCTATTTTAAAGTATATATTATATGTGTGTGTGTGTATATATATATACATATATATACATATATATATATATATATATATATATATATAACTGATGCTGTATTCCCTGTGGTGACTGATGAGGAACCATTTCTGAAGTCTTAGTCAAGATAACAGTGAAATCAGTGATGTGCAAAAGACCCTGTAGATGGAGCTGGGTTAGCTTTGGGATTGCTTCTGAGCTGAGGATAGGATATAATTCTCAACACTACATGTTTTTAGGTGGCCACATCACAGTTCAGAAGGATCCCATATTGAGGTAATTTAATATCACACAACGGGAGAACCATGGGCAGCCATATGGTTTTTCTGTAAAAACTGCTTGCAAACAAATATTTGAGGTTCATTCTTCCTTGAGGTGGTTAGGGCCAGGAGTTAGGAGGGGGGCAGAAGACTTAATTATTCTCTTTGATTTTGTTGCTGAAGGAATATATTTTAGAGTGAATAAGACCACCTCCCAGTAGTTGCTTTCATTTTTGTCCTGAGGTTATTAAGAGCCTCTGTGAATGCAACTATTCCAAAACATCTCCATGCAGGAATATTTTTCTTAAGAAAATGTACTCATTTTCATAGTTTGCTTTAACCCACTTTGAGACCAGCAAGGCACTCCTGACAGTGAAATCAAGGAAATCAGTGCCTGAGTTTCACAGAGCCTGAGAGGCCAATCCCTCACCCCCTGCTTTCCAAACACAGAGAGCAAAAAGTGACTGCCACTGAGCTGCTCATCTTCCAGAGAGTCCTCCTGTCCTCAACACAGAAGGAAGGCCCCAGGTAGTCAAAAAACCCCCCAAAACCTGAAACCTTGCAAAAGCCATAAAAACTCACCCCCCCAAAAAACACCCAACCAAACAAAACCACAAACAAACAAAAAACCACAACCAAAAAAACCCAAAACAAATTCAAAACAAAGAAAACCACCTCCCCCCCAAAAAAAACCAAAACAAAAATCCCACAAACAAACACCCCAAAAACCAACACCACAAAAACCAAACCAAAAAAAAAAAAAAACCAAAACCCCCAAACCACTCAAAATTCCTGAACTGACAATCATTGTGTATCAGGACCGTGACAAGTTGCACCAAGTAGTTTTCCCGCTTTAGGTGGCTGGTAAGGGGTACATTCTTCTCCAACGGTGGAGCTACAAGGAGACATAAAGGAAAGAGATCTCCCTGTGGGTGAGTGTGGCTTCTCTCACATTTTTTTACATGTAAGCTTTTCTGAAAAATCTGTAATCATTCCCGAAGAGTCTAACAGGCAGGTGTTTAAACAAAATAACCCACATGAATAGGTCTTGCATTTGTCCTTCTACCTGTACATTCTGCCAGCTCTCACAGAGATGCTATGGGCATCTTTTATTAACTCCTTCAATGTTATTGCAGCCAGTGAGCCACAAAGACTTGCTCACATGGACATGTCAGTAATTAATTAGTGGTAATCATATACCATTTTATCAGACTTTTTTGATTTTACATTACACTGCCAGCTGTATACATATACTGTTATATTGTGCTTTGTATTTATGTTATTCACCAGTAATGCCAAAGAGAATTTGAAATTTTGCTTCCAGTAATTCAAAACTGAAACTAAGGCTCTCAATTCATCTATTTATGTCATTTGAGGACAAGCAAGCAAACTCCTAGATAAGAGTGGAAATGTACATTTGTAAATGTATTTTTTTGGTGGGGGGGGGGGAAAGCAGTTCATCATAAGTGAATCCCTGGTGATGTATAAATACAGCTTCTTTTCTTTGTTTATCCACTTGGTGCCATGTAGATTCTAAAAACATTATCCTAGTAAGGCTGCATTCAGAGCAAGGACCACTAAAATTTGCAATCAGCAGCATCACCAGACATTTCCTATCAGTATAATCACCAAGCTTATTGAAAGTGTCATATGTTTTGAAATATTACTCGCCCACACTGGCCTTGACTTGTTCTGTTTTCTAGTATCAATAATCTCTGAAGGTCTTTTCATGGTGCTGCTGTCTGTTAAGTAGGTACACCAAGTATTTCTCCTCTGACCAGACAGAGTAATTAACTTTTCGTAACTGTCCTCCCAGAAGGCTTCCTTGTCCTTCTCCATGGCCACTCGAACATGCAGACAAAACAAAGATTTCCAGCTTTCTGAGGGTACAGCAATATGGTTTTCTGCAGGGTGGCTGAGAGAAGGAACTGAAGTACATATGGAAACCAGGATGTCCCAATATCTTGGGCGTAAGCTTGTCTGGGAGTTTCCACTGCTACTGTCAAGCACAAGCAGAAAACCTCTGTCACCAGAGCTTTCAGCGAAAGCATTGGCAAGGCTGAAAGATTTTCTTAATCATCTTTTTTCCTTGGCAATTTGTTTATTTGTGCTTTGCATGGATATTATAGCACACAAGGTCAAGCACAGTCACTTTTTTTGTTTCTTTCACCTCAGGTGATTCCAGAAGTATGTCCCAACAACTTCTCCTTTAAATCCATAACCTGAACTGTACATTAGTAATTGTACATTACTTCTGTCCAGGCAGAAGAAACTAGCAAATTCCCTAACCAGTCATTTCGCTGATATCCTCCCCCATATTTCTCCTCTAATTTTGTCATGCTTCACATCCTTCTCACTCAGTTTTGCTTTTTGCCTGCTCTGTCTCGTAGAGGAAGGTATCAGGAACTGGTGGATGGTGACAGACTTGCAGGCTTGCCTACCTGCTTTTGCGCGTGGATGAAACCATCATGGCACTGTCTTCCTTCCGTGTGTCTGTGCCTCCTGCTTTCCTTAATATATTTATTTTGCTGCTCATGGCAAATTTCCACCTTCTTTGGGCACAGGGAAGAGGGGAAGGAATCCCAGAGGTTATTCCTTTCATTCCTCAAAAATAGGCAACTTCGTTCAAGGGCTGCTTTGCTGCTTTGCCAAGTCTTAAATGCACCTCTTTTCTCCTCCTGCTCACCAGCTTGCAAAGTCCCTTCCCTCTCTTTTTTGTCCCCATACGCTGGGAGCTACTCGCAAAAAACTGAACAGCTCCAACAGGAAAAAAAATCAAGGTTGTGATTTGATGAACACTGACTTCTTCCAAAAAGGACAACTTGTTCGTAGTTTGTCCTTTACCTCTCACTCCTGCCCACTCAGTCATAGCAGCTCAAGTTTGTTGCAGCTGAACAGAAAGACGAAAATGATCTCATTTAAAAATGCTCTTCTTTTGGTTTGGTTTTGGAGGGTGCTTTAGTATGTTTTGTTTTATTTGTTTTATCCTTAAGCCTGCAAGCAGTTGTAATAACACAACTGGGGAAGTAGCTAAGAGGAAGAAGAGAACAGCAGAAAGATGGGTGAGAGTCATGCCAGAGTTGCAAATGAACAAAAAATTCACTGAACTGTGGCTCTAGACAGCCCCACCTCAAACACCCCATGGTTCTGGGGAGAGACAACGGCCCCCAAAGGTTTACAGGAGAATGTAAAGGCATAAATTCTTACATTAATTCCTCCTGAGTCTAAGCCCCCCACTAAAAAAAAAAAACCACAACAAAATAGCTCAAAGTGAAAACAAACTATCCTTTCTTAGCTTGGGAAAAACATGACAGAAATGCTGAAATTTCAGATAACATGTTTTGGATTGAATAGAAAGTTCTGTGCAATCTGGAGAAGTCTTTTTTATTTTCTTCTTTTTTTTTCTCCTGGAGTCTTTGAAAGGCAGCTACGTTATCAAACAGATATGCTACTCTGTGCTCAGCAAGCCTGCATGCCCTCAACTGCTCCAGGTCCCGTCAAATGGAGTGCAGACGCAGAGTGGAAATTATTGGCTCAATGAACATCACTCGGGTCAGATCTGACATCCACCTGTGTCAGAGAAGTCTAACATTACAAAGCTGGAGCAGAATTCTGGCAGTCTGAGGCTTTGAACTAACCAAAATGCATCCAGAATAACCAGCCTGCAGTGTTAACACACAAACATAACAAAAATGTTTTGCCTCCCAAAGGAACACAGCTGTGATTAGAAGGAAATGTCATTTCAAGAGCTATCCACCTGAGTCAACTGGCATTCCCTGCATTGCTTCCCAAAGCAGAAACATCCACCTAGCAGGATCGATGTTTTGTAATTTTATGCCAAATTCTGCCAGTCAGTAAGGAAACTGTCTTTTCAGTAGATGTAGAAAAAGGTGTTTTGGCCATGTTTGGTCATTCCTTACTTCTTGTAAAATTGTTTAGCTCAGAGGTGATTTGTTGTGGTTTTTAATTTGTTTTGTGTTAGTTTCATTTTGGCTTGGGTTTTTTGTTGTTTTGGTTATTTGGGTTTGGTTTTTGTTTATTTTACGTCTTTCTTTTTAGTCACCAAGGAGATGAGCCTTAGTAATCAGGAAGCCTCCCTGTTTTTTCTCTACAAAACCCCTAAATCACATACCCTAAACACCGCTCTGTTCAGGCTTTCCAAGGACTTTGCAAACACCTTATCTGTAGAAGCCTTTGGCACGGTGCCCAAATGGGAGGCAAAGTGTAGTTTTTAACACAGTTTTGGCTCCTCAGTGAAAACAGGATACTGCTTCTCTCCGTCAGTTTCAACGTCTTTCCTGGTGCTGCTGGCAGTGTGAAATACAGGTCATTCCCTCTCTCCCTGCCTGGTGGATTCCAGGGACAAATAGCCCTGCTGCCCTCTAGCAAATGGGCTGCAAATGCCTCAGCCTGGCTGAATTGACTAAATGAGTCTGTAGAGGCCACATTCAGGTACTAAGAAACTTTTTGGTGGTGGCTTTTTTTTTTTTTTTTTTTTTTTTTTTTTTTTTTTTTTTTTTAATTATTAAGAAAAATGTTCCTGGCTGACTTTTTTACTGTGAATTAAGAAATAGTTTAAGGTACTTTGCTCTGTGACATGGGGCACTTGGCAGTAATAATGCCTAGGAAAGAGAAGTGAGGAAATATATCAACATATCAACAGATACAGCAATATCCGCTATTACATATAATAAAATCCCAGGTGATTGGTTGCCTGCTCTCTCTGTGCCATCAATAGTGCTGAAACACGATCATAAATTGTTGCTGAATAGGTAAAATCAAGATGCAAATCCAGGTGAAAACGGAATTTGCCTAAGAGCAGCTTCCCTGATGTGAACTGCTCAGTTATTTTTAGATAGGGACATCCCAAGCCCAACCGTTTGTCCCTCGGCAGATGCTTCCCACATCAAAAGGATCCAGCTCATGTTAGAGGCAGTGAAACCTCCCACCAGCACCCCTCCAATCTGGCTCGGAGCCCATCATGAGACATTCCTCCTCTTCCACTTGGTTCTCTAATTCATACTCGACAACCTAGGATGCAGATTTAAATCCAACTACAGGAAAACTATTAATAAGCCATTCAAATGCTGAGGTTGAGAATTCTCAGCAAATTTAAAGCTGAGGGGTGATTGCCAATAAAATTTGGCTTTCACTCCCCTGTTGCTTTGATGCCCTTTTCTTTCAATTCTCACAGCCTAAGAAAACAGTTTTTCCTTCCTCTCTGCTTTATCCCTAATCTCCCCAGGTATAAGCAGTGGAAGGGATGAAGCCCTCTTTCAACAGCTGCTCAAGACTCCCTCTCCTCACTTGTCAGCCAATTCTTTCTGCCTTTTAATGATTTTGGCAACATCTCACTCTCCACAGCTTGCTTCCCACCACTGCTGCCAGCCTGGAGAGCAGGCTAGACCCAGGGTAGGGACAAGGCTGGCAGGGCAGTGCTGGTTCCAAGGCTGTCAGTTCCAGGTCACATGGCAGAAGAGCTGCTGATGGCTAGCAAGGCAGGGCAGCCCCCTTCTGAATGCCACCTCTCCTTGATTGTCCACCCTCCCCATAAAATTTAAATAGCAGGCACAAGAAAAATGATAAAGGCAAGTGCAGAGTAAACAGCAGAGCTCTGAACCAGTTGCACATTTGCCCTAGGAAATTTCACGTGTGTCACGATCCGCTCATACAAGCGGGGATCGTGATGATTTGTTTACTGATCTCAGAGTGCAAAAACACAACACAGAGGGGATTTCAGCATTAAAATAAATGTACCTTTTATTGATTGACCATAGCAAATGCGAGAGGGATTAAGAGTGAGAGAGAGAGAAAGAGATAGAGGAAAGGGGGGATATAGCTACCAAACGTGGAGACGGAGTCCTCATGGTCCAGTCAATGGGTCTGCCTGTCACGTCAGGGAGAGTCTCTCAAAATCTCTGGTTAACTCAGGAGTTTTTATTATAGTCCTCAATCACGGGGGGGAACAGGTGAATCTATTGAAGCCACCGAGGGGGAACAGGTAGTCCACGTTCTCAGCAGTAAACGAGAGCCATTGTCTTCTTGGTCCAACGATCACGCCTCCAGGCAAACATCTCGCTTCGGTTAAGTCAGCCCACACCCCCCTGTATTAGGGTTGTAGGGGCCTCATGTCTCAGTCCTTGAGAGAGGCTTTGTATAGAGGTCTCAGTCTCAGTCCTTGCAGGGGAGTTTGATCTCTGTCTGTCACAGTGGTTGCAAAGCAGATGAAGGATTTTCTGTGGGGGACCACCAAAGTTACCCCAGAAAGTTCCCTTGGCCAAGAGGTGGAGAAATTCATAGGCTATTGTCATGAAGCAGGGACCATGAAGCAGGTGCAATCTTCAGGTACAGAACTACCATTACACTGCTCAAAGCCCATGTACCATGGCGTGGTGACACAGGAAAATGCACCTGCAGACGATTGGCAAGCATCCACCTCGAGCAGGCCAGAACTGCAGTGGGTCCTCGGGGTCCTTATGACGATCGTGAGGCAAATGAGGGGAACTTCAGACTGACTCTTACAACGTGGCCTCAAATATTTACATCTTGGGTCACAGGAGCATAAATTCAATTAATAATTTTGGCCTGGAGAAGGGGATGAGGGAGGATTTGATTTTTGAGATGTTTTGTGTTGCAATATTGTGTCCCAGCAATTCAATTATACTTTGTGTGTGTGTGTGCATGTGGGTATGGGGTTTCTGGCTTTTTGTTTTTGTTTTGGTGTCCCCCCAAAACAGAAGGGGAATAAAATGAAGGTTTTTTTTTTTTTTTTTTTTAATGGTTTAGGACAGAGAAGATGGTGGATGTATTGTTTTGAATATAGTTCAAAATATTTACCATTAATAACAAGAAGAAGGCAAGCGGACTAAAGATTTCTAAAATCAAAAAATTAAGCAAAAGTTGATTTGCTTCAAATCAACTGTTCTGGATCGAAGCAGACTGATTTATTTATTTATTTATCTATCTATCGATTTATTTATTTATTTATTTATTTATTTTACATTCACTGTAAATCTCTCAGAAAAAGCTACTGGGTTTGAATCAAAGAATTCCCCCTGCAGTATTTCACCCATTATGTGAAAATCTTTAGTAGCTATTGGGGTTCCCCAGTTTGGACGCTCAAGACTTTCCATATTCCAATGTCTGTACACCCAAGGATTCAGGGGACGGCAGACACTCTTATTTACAGCACCCAGTCACCACGTAAACACCAGCCTCAGGGTAGCAGGAGGCCCTGCATCTAGAGGACTCTTCCACGAAACTATGGCTATGTCTTTTCCTATGAAGAGATCATCTCCCTCCCCCTGCCTATGGCAAAACTTTCTTCATTCTGAATGGGAACAGGATTACCCTGCCAACATTTCAGTAACCAACAGGGCCAGCTTGAAGTCAATTTTCTGGCACTGCTGGGAGAGTTTCATAATCATGGATTGCTGTAAACTACACTGAAGAGTGTCTTCCTCCCTGCCTTCCTCTTTGTCTTTTTCCTCAAGCAACAGAGCTGCTGACAGGCACACCAAGGACAGGGCTGGCAAACGGTGAAGATGCTGTTTCACTGGCAGTTAGTGCCTAGATGAGTGTGTATTTGTTTCTGCATGCTTCCGAGGAAATATTATGGATCCGAGTGTGCCATCAGACTTGGAGCCATCAGCTGTGAAATCAAAAAACATACTGCAGGAATTGCAAGACCACTGGAAGAATTCACCTTTTCTGTCCTTGTGAGATGGGACACTGGGCCACGTCCTCCCTCACTCCGAGGGAGGCTGTCTCCTTGGCAGGAGTTTTGCTGGCACTGCTGAAAGCTTCAGTTTGACTGGGGCAAGCTGATGAGCCTTCCCGTCTGCTGCTCTCCTGCAGCTGATTTCTGATCCTGCCGAATCTCCCTCTGCTTCCCGCTGGAGAGTAATTCCTTTAGACATCACCCACTGTATGGACCAGACTGCTTTTGAGCCAGCCATCTGAGGAAATAATAATACCTAGCTTGGATGGAAAAGTTCTGGGCTAACCTATTCCTGCACTAAAAACACATCCTACCGTCTTCAAGATCCAGTTATCCTATTATGTGCAAAGACCCTGCTCCAGCAAAGCACTTTGGCTCATGAGTACTTACCTCTTCCCATGCTTCAAGTCACTTACAGTGTCTTAAGAGTGCTTCTGGATCAGGGCCTACTTTTCCTTAGCTAGCCCCTATCTCAGAGCTTTTATTTATTTATTAGATATTAGATGAGTTTTCTTTGTAGTATTTTTGTTTATTTCTTTGTTTGTTTTCCTGCCCTGACTTCTTCAGGTCTTAATTCCAACTGGTTCTTCAGGTCTTAATTGCAAAGATTTCCAGGGCAGCTGGTGGGGTGACTGTGCACATCCATTTCATCAGGTGCTGCATCTGCTGGTGCTGAAGGACAGAGTGGAATAATCCCTGTAGCTCCCCTTTTCTGACTGATCTGAAATTATTTCTGAAAGGTCATTTGATACCTTATGCCAGATGCTGTGCATAAAAGGAGAATGCATGTGTATATGTTCCCTGGGATACTTCTTAGCCTTACCCTTCCCTTCTTCCCTGTCTTTTCTGTTCTCATCTCTCACAGAATCATGGTTCTGGTTACCCACCAACTACTTTTTGATTCCTTTTTTACTCCTCCTCTTTGTATTTCACAACCATTGCAAAGCATAGCAAGGCCACAAATCCCATGATGTGGGGCACAAGGAAATGAGGGGATTTCATTCAACACCACCAGTGACAGTCAAATGCTGCTGTTGATCTTCTCCAGAGTATTTATGGCCAATGTGAAGGTCTGGATGACAATCAGAGGGACCTAAAGCAAATAGAAGAAGAAAGAAGGGAAAAAAATAAAGAAAGAGAAAGTCTTTGACCGGTTTTTGTCTCAAGTCAATCTTTCTTTTCTTTTTCTGACAGCTCAGCTTTACAGCAGTACCCTGGAACTTGTAAATGTGGAACTTGCTATTGTTGGATCAAAATGTCACCAATATATTCATGTATGTGCAAATCACTAAAAATAAAACTGCAATTTTTGCAAACCAAGGAATCAAAATAGACCAAAATATATATTTTAAAAAATTAAATGTCCATATCTCTTTATATTTGCAAGCCCTGAATACATCCTACTATTGTACATCTCCATGAATTATCACACAGACCTTATCACCACACAGAGGAAATATATTCAGCTTTATGACTTTCCTTGCACCATATCTGTGGTTAAACTAACAATTTGAAAGCAGGTTCAAATTGTCATTTCTTTCCTATTTTTTCCTCTAAGTTTGGAAAGTCCTGTGAGAGTAGTTCTCAATATATTTGAATATTTCTCAGGATTTAACCCAAGGCCAGTAAGACTTTAAATGTGAGATCATGCAAAATACAGTTCTATATATATTTAAACTCTAAAACGATGCTTTTTTTTCATGACATGGTGTTTTTTGCATATATAGAAGCCGACAGTTATGAATGTTAGAATCCCATTATTCATTCACAGAATGGGCAATTGTAGTGCCGAAATAGGTGTAGAATTTTCTGAAAATATTTTTAGGGATTCTTTCCAAATTCCTTAAGACTTCTACTTTTTCTCTCTAAACCATGATGACAACATTTTTGAAAACTATATTAATTTTTAATTTATTTTTCATTTCTATGGAAGCACCATAATTTGAATCTTAGGCATTAAAAATTTCACTAAAAATGTGATGTTTTTGAAATTATTTTTAAAGAAATATTTAAGTAAGTTCTTTATTCACTGAGAATTAACTTTAAAATTATATATGGCACCATTCCAACCACTCACATAAAATACACCTCTGCAATTTTTTTTTTCCTGATTATTTCCTGATCTGCTTTTGCTTTTATGTGATATAGCATTTAATAATTAGAGTTAGGACTTTTCTGCTGTGCATGGATGGTGCAGAGAAATTCCCAGGATCATGTTCCAGCTGTTTTGGAAGGAACCTTGAAATTTGTGTTATCTTTTAATATAATTAATTAATACCTTTTATTATGGTCTGATATCATTAACAGTACAGCAGCACACAAGCCTACAGTAGATGCCCAAATTTGTCACAAGAGAGATCATTTATGTAACACAATGCCTCACCCATTTCCAAACTTCTGTTTTGGAACAATAATTCCAATTTTAGGAACAAAATTTCCAATATTTGCTTTCACCTGTTGTCCCCATTCCCACTGAGGCAATCCAAATGCCTGATTAGATACACAGGAAAAAGCAAAAGTGGGATTGTCCTTTTCACGTCCTGTCCCAGGTGGAAAATACAACCAGCTGAAAAGGATACTAAGGGATCATTCAAGATTTTCTCCAACATGATACCATATTAGTAATGTATTTGGGGCTTTTTTTTGTTATTTTATGTGTTCATCTGGAGGGTTGAGATGATCTTTTAAAAACATGAAGTTGTAGCAAATATAATACTCTACCGTGCTTGCATTCCTTCCTAGCCTTAGGTCCTCCACGAAAATGAGCTGTGACATTTCATGATACATGTCTTAATTTTAACTTGGGAAGGGAAAAAAATGTTTTCAAACAAATAAGTAAATAAATACAAAGTCATCTCATAAATATTTTTTGAGGCCTGATGGAAAGTCAAATCTTTCTGTTGGAGTAGTGTTGCCTTCTCCTAGGTTTACAGTGTTCAGAGGGAAATATTTAGGGAAAAGAGAACTAATAAGCTACAATTTCAGATTCTATCTTTACAATGGTCAGGCCATCAGCTGACAGAGATTTCATCACTCAAGTGGCCCTTGCTGAGGATTTCTGGCGTGAAGATTTTTATATGCGTTATTGTGGGTTCTCTGTGAAGGGAAGGACCTGAGAAAACAATTCCAATTTATCTCTGCTCCAGTAAAAGCAGCCAATTATCAGCTGCAATACTTTGCAGTATTTCCTGTCTGGTAGTTCAGAAACTGCCAAAAGCAGGGCATAGAAGCCAGAAAGTACGCTCTTGTCATTGGCCCAAAGAAACAAACAAAGATCCCCAACAGAAAATAACTCTCCCCAAAATAAAAATAGTTCTAAAAGATCAACAGAAACAAAAATGGACCAGATTTTAAATGAGAGTCTGTGTTTTACATATCATGTGGCTAGACATAGTTTTTGGAAGCTGTCCAGCTCAACCCACTTTTCCCCACCATCTGTCAGCAGTGGGTTTGCTGACTGCAAGAGCTTGGTAGCAACGGCGCGAGAGGCGAGTGTTAGACAATCGAGTTTAAACATGACAAGAGCAGTGAAATTCAAAGGCTTGATGATGTAATGTGCTAACACTTGGCTGTTGTGAGAAAAAGAGGAGGAGCAGGATGGCACAGAGAAATAAGTTGGCCACCTTTAGCCCGGATTCTCTGGCTCTCGTTGGCGTGTGCTGAGACCCTGGCAGGATTAAACTTGCAGAAGGGAAGTGCTTAATTTAGGTGGGCCAGGGAGATTTGGGATGGTGATTTAGATGTTGGCTTGTGGTACCAACTTTGGGCCTTCTGTCAAACCAATGTCACATTCTAGAGAAACTGGAAACTTCTGAGCTCATGAGGTGAGTCACAAAGCAAGGGACCCCCAGAAGATGAGCTGGCTGTGAGTTTCATACCCTTTGTCCATTGCAAGAAGAGCTGAGTCTTCCAGCACCCTTCTAATGGTCTCGTTTGTAGACAAGCATCTCTGCCAGATGCCTTTTCCTCCCACCTTTGCTGTAGGTATACAACAAAGACCAAAACAGTAATAATGTTCTAACCTACAGATTTCCTTCACTTAAATGGTGTGCCAGAATTAAGCTGGATAAGGAAGGGACTGTCTGGTCCATAGGGGGCTGTTCTCAGACATTTAACTTGAAGCCAAAATTCTGAATAGTGCTCAGAAGATTCTGGTTTACTCCAAACATGCCTTAAGGAAACAGTTCTACTCTCCAGGCAAAACAGGATTATGGTGCAATAAAATGACCCTTGCAACATGAGAAAATATGTGTATCCCATAGTCCAGCCTTGACTGAAATTATTTCTTTCCTAAAAGTTCCCTCCTGAAAGTTATGTGATCAGAATGAAAGTTAAAACTGCTGCACAAGTGATATAAGATCAAATTCAGATACAGGAGACTGAGAGGTGGGGAAAATGCATGCTACCAACAGAAGGATACACACAGTGCTTGAGGTGGTAATTGTAGTATTGGGTCTCTTTTTTGTCACCGTAAAAGCTTCCTTGAGAAATGTGCTTCTCATCTGGCCTTGGGCAGGCAAAGGAATTTCTCCAGCTTTTTTTGAACAGGGATGTGTTGGGAAAAGCTCACTCCAGCCTAGTTAAACTGCCTGCTAAATTACAGTTGGGGAGCTGGCTATTAAAAACTCTTGAATGAGCTGTGTTTCCTCCTGATGCTCATTGCTTGTCTGCTGGGAGAGCCTCTGCTTGGTCCAGCAGGCAGCTCTCCATTTTTTCCCTCTCTCACCCAGGCTGTTCTGGCTTCATCCCAAACTTGCTAGTGCCTCACATGCATCTGATGCTCAGCTCTGAGCTAAGCATCTCCATCACATCTACCAGCCTCACTGGCACTCAGCGGGTGAAGCCCTGCTTTCAAAGGCTGCTTTCTGTCTTTTACAGGGAAGAGATGCAGCACATGGGGCTCCCTGTGTCCCACTGTGCCACCAGAGCCTATTCCACTGAGGGACCGCATCTGAGAGACAGCAGGGACTGTTGTATGCTTTTGTTTCTTGGCAGAAGAAACCATTTGTAGCTGTTAATTGAACTGTCTGTGGATGTGCACCATTCGGCTCAACAGCAGAGTCCAGCCCTGGAAGCCACAGACAACAAGTAGTCTTCTGCAGGAAGTATGAGTAGGGGAATGGATCAGCACCTGTGGACTGAATATAGATTTTGATGTGATGCCACGGCCAGAACCGATGCCAGTAAAAATCCTTACAAAATGTGTGGACAAAATTTACTGCATACCTACCATAATCAGTTTTAAAATCACAATGTTTTTCTCCGTTTTCTTTGATTTTTTTCCTATTTTTGTCTTAGGAAAATGGTAGGAGAACAATTTCATTTTTAGATCAAAGTTATAAACGCCAAGAATCAATCCATCTGAAACTTAAAAATGCTCTGTTTTGTTTTACATTGAGATAATTAAAAAATACCAAACTATATATGTATTTTAATTGGGATTTGAAGAATGACTCCCAGTCACGTACCTTGTAAACTAAGTTTCATTGAGCAATAAAGCTTATGAAGCTCAGTTAAAACAACTTTTGTAAAAGGGTTTTTTAAAATTAAATTAAAATACTTACAAACTGTTGAATATTGTAATCAGGTAGAAATTGCTGCCTGAGGAGGAAAAAACTCTATATTTGAAAAAAGGGTGAAAGTTCTTTGTTTCCATTAATATATGTTCCTATTTTGTCGTAACCTACAAAAGTCACCACGACAAGTGACTAAAACAGAGAAAAGTGGTTTTCACTGTTGAATTCTAACAGTTCTAAATCCTGAAATAACTGCACTTGTTTGCCTCTAGGCATGTTCATACAGCAGGTAGGATGGCTCTTCAGAGCAAACCTTGTTCTGGAAGCCTCCCTTAGCATTTTGAGGGACATGTAATCACCCTGTTTCTGCTGTCACCCAGCAGCAAACCACTTGCCAAGGTCTTAAAGGGATTCAGAAGTGATGAGGAAAAGACACTCGTGCTGCCATCAGGCCCGTTTCCCTTGAATGTAACCCAAAACATGGGGTGTACCAGCACACTTCTGAGGCTGGACAATGAGCCGCTATGAGCCTGGATCAAATTGGAGTGGAGT
Source organism: Hirundo rustica (assembly GCF_015227805.2). NCBI lineage: Eukaryota > Metazoa > Chordata > Aves > Passeriformes > Hirundinidae > Hirundo > Hirundo rustica. Next base: position 78,106,766 of record NC_053488.1, on the reverse strand, counting down.
GAAAGTGGAGTGGAAGGATCTGTCTGCCCCAGGCTACATTTATGCCACGCCTGCATTACCTGAGCCTCCCCTTCCAGAGCTGGAGCTGCACAGAACTGACCCCTGGACACAGCTCTTGCTGCCCAGTGCAGAACCCCCAGGGCCCTCAGCCTTTTTTGTGGTGCAGTTCCTCTGGCTAGAGCCCAGTGAACAATTCCCTTTGACAAAGCACCCCATAAATACTGTCATCTGGCTGAGACAAAGTTGTGCTGCTCTACCGCAGTGTTGTGTTCATCTGCACTGCGCTTTACAATTAAAGAGGCTCAAACAACGGTTGTCTCCTCTCCTATTGAGCTTCCAGCCCCCACCAAATTTCCCTTAACTTGGCATAACCTGCACAGGACTGCTGAGTTCCTGTGACCTGGAATATGGCCAAGTATCATTTTGTAGAACAGCCATAGACAGAGATACGGAAGATTCGTACACAGATTTCTAAACTGTGCACTGCTTAAGTGGCAGAAGGAAAACCTTTGTGCTTGCTCTAAGTCAAGCCAGAACACTCATCATTTTTACTATTTATTTCCAGGATTTTCAACATTTTGAATTTTAATTCTTTTAATTTATTCTTTAACAGCATAATTACAGCTTGTGTATATGATCATAAAACCCAATAAATCTGGGGAAATGTCCAAGAAGGCAACAGAGGAATATCAGCTTGTATCTCTCAGGAATCCTTAATTGCAACTCTTATGAGGTTTGCAAGGCCTGCTGTTTCATTGTAATCATTATGAGGCCAGCTGAGGCTTGCTTAAAACTACCTTGAGTGGTGGATTAATCTAGACTAATAAAGAGTTTTTACACAATCACTAATGTCTGCTGTGAAAAATATAATCCTTTTTCCCCCTGGTTGTGAAAAACTAAGTGAATAAAAAGGCTTGTACTTTTTTCCAAAAGAGTGGGCAAAAGAGGAGTAAGGTACAAGGGTGAGTGAACATTAAAAAAAAAAAAAAGACAAAATTGCTCAAAGATTCATGCAAAGTACTGTTGTAATGTGAAAAAAGGTGAAGGATAAAAGTAAGTTGGTCATTCTAGAGCCTTCAGGCCTTCTGGAGGTAAGGTGGTGAACCAGGGACAAACAAAGAGAAACTTAACCAGCCATCACCATAAAGACAAGCAAATGTTTCTGATATCTTATATGTGTAATTTAGAAATGCTGCTCACTGGACACTCTGTGTCTTTGCCCAGCTGGCTGTTTGGAGTTCTAGCCCAACTCAGACCATGGGGATTTGATCCACTGAGAATTCCTTGGGGCTACGGACTCTGTGCTGTGGTAATTTCCAAGCTCAGACTGCAAGAGGAATAGTTATCCTGTTAGTCTGGATAGTCATCACACCTTCAAAGGATGAGGGTTAAACTTAAAAAAGCTGTTCCGTGTCAGCGTGGCTATATCCGTTTGGGAGCTTTTCTGTCACAGTGGTAGGAAGGAGAGTAACTTTATCTGCTGAAACACTGTAGAGGAGATGAGGTGTTTGTAGGAGAGTGGCGAAAGAGAATAAGTCAGTTTAGGTAGCAAGTTTCAAATGAAAGAAGTTAAATGAGAATTGTTGGGTTGCTTTTACACAGCTTGCCCTAGAAGATTGTAATCCTGACCAATGTTTCTGTCTCTCTCTACATCAAGAAAATTTATAGCAATTTGCACGTCCCTTACTTTCTTCACAAGTAGTACCCTCAGTAAAATGTTGACCTCAGCTGAGTCACAGCACTTCTTCCAGTGCATCTCCTGGAGTGCAAAGCATACTGAGAACTGAGGCTCTCTGGATTTGGCTGGACAAAGACCACACGAACATGTTGCAACTCAACCACTGAACAGTGTCATCTTCCCTTTCAGAAGATTGCATCCCAAGAGTTTTTTATTTTGGTGCAGGTAGATGCAGAAGGCCCTGTTCCAGCTACAAACGCATTGCTCTGCCCTGTTTTAATCCCAGCACTGCTGAGGGGTAGTGCTCCTGTGGCTGAATTGATTAGTGACTTAAAAATCTTCTCAGAAGACTCAGAGAGACTGAGAGGAAGCAAAAAAACTGCTCCAGCATGACAAAAGTTATGGAAATTAAAGGTCCAAGGAAAATGCTTAGAGATTGAAACCTTTGTCACCTCAATGCTCAGGAGGAAGTCAGTGCTCTGTAGCCAGCATTAAATGCAGAGCCAGTCATATCTCGGCAGCTTTCCCACCTCTGTCCTTATATGAAGGTCTTCATATATTCTCTCATGATAAATCCAGGTATGAACTCAGTAGGAATCAGCTGTGGTTGGGGTCTGCTGGTGATGCTGAGATATAAATAACATCAAAGGATGCATTTGCAAGCCACAGCATACGTCAAGAGGTTTAAGCAATTTTAAGTATGTATTTAAAAACACCAGAAGTTGAAATTTTCACGGATCCCTACTCTGCTGGCTGCATAAACTCGTACAAATGCCACAGTGGCACACTGGTATTTAATCCATGATCAGACATGAAAAATACTGGGAAAAAGTTCCATAAAATTTAGGACCAATCCAAAAATACTTACAGATTCATGTTGTTGACCAACCTGTTCTTCGAGGTGTGGCAGTTTCATGCATTTTCCTGGTTGCCTTGTGTACTGCAAACTCAAATGCAGCTGCATGAATACCTCCTTGATATTCTGTTGAAGAGAGGGAGCCTCAGAGACTTCTCAGACTGATTTGCCACAGCAGCGGGGAGATAGATTTAGTTTTCAGGCAGTTTTTATAGTCTGAATGGGATGACAGTCTTGTGCTGTCTCATATGAATTTATGCTGCTACTGTAAATAAACCGGGGGGGTGAGGCACATTTTGACCTGCTTTGGCTGGTGCTTTCTGATGGCTGCTAAACCGTGCTCATCACAGGTGCCATCAGCAAACCTGTTGTCATCACAGTGCACTGTGCTAACCAGGGCCAGAACATGCAGGAAAAGAAGGGAAAAATTTAAAAAAGATGTATAAAATACATTCCAACACATAATACCAAATATATCCAATATACAGTGTGTCACATTAATTCACTGCCATACTATTCACTGCAAGATTAATGATTTTGAAAGAGATTAAGATCTTTCTTTCTTCTGGTTTGAATTTATCAATAAACCCACTTCTGGTCACTGGAAGCAACTGTGCAGTGGTGATCTGGGAGACCAGCAGAGGAGGACTGGTGGAAAAGCCACAGTAGACACATGGCCTTCATCACACACCTGACATGGACCAGCCCTGATCCTCTGGCCCTGTCTGCCAGCCACGTCCCTTCTTCTCAGAGGGCTCTTCTTGGTCTATGGGTGTCATTGGTGGCCTCTTGGCTATCTCAGAAACTTTGAGGTTTCCACCACATCAAACAACAGCACAGGAGGAATTTTGAAGTCTGGGGGGCAAGTGTGTGCTGTGGTGTTCTGTGGGAGGTGTATGGCTACGAAATCTATGTGCTTTTGTGATCCTTGTCTGGAAAAAGACTTCACTTTGACCATATCCATGAAGAACACTGAAAACAGCCAGAGGCTTGCACTAGCCAAGCTTTATGAAGTCTGTGAGACATCAAGAAAGTATGTACACAGCACCATGCCTGAGATAATAATCCAGTGCAGGGCACAAATGACCATGGGATGACTGCAATGACTGATTTCCAGTTTCGGCAGGGTGAGCTGAGATCTGGTCAGCCATGCACTGTGCATTTGATTGTCATTTTCTGTGGTTTGGGGCAGCCTAAATAAATTATCAGGGGCTGAAGGCGCAGAAGGGAGAGAACTACAGCCATGTGCAGAGCCTTGCTGAGATATCCCATCCTGTTTACATCCATTTTCTGCCCTGCTCCTGTTTCTATCAGCATAAAGGAGAAGAGAATCATTACTTTCCTTCCAGAGTTTTTAAAGCCCAAGGAAAGATAAGCAGAAGAGTGGAAAGAAGATTTTGGATAAGGAAGGGAGTAGGAGAGAAGCTAAAAGTATCTGGTTTGCTGTGTATGCAGAAGAACCATGTGAGGAGTGGTGGGGCACGGCCAAAGAGAAAGATGGCAGCACAGCTCCTGTGGAAGAGAAGGAGAAGGCAGCTCAGCAGCACTCCCTGCTCCATTCAAATGTCAGCAAGGTAGCTTCCGAAAAAAAAAAAAAAAAAAAAAAAAAAAAAAAAAAAAAAAAAAAAAAAAAAAAAAAAAAAGAAGCAGCCTCCTGAGAGGGGAGAAAACAAGCAGTGTCAGGACCAGCTGGCAGCTTGAGAAAAAACAACCATGTTGCTGAACGGCACCACTTGGAGCACTGGATGTCTGCCCCTGCCTCCTCATCGTCACTATTCCAGGCCTGTCAAAAGAATAATAAAAGGTGCTATAAAGAGAAGACAAGTCTCAGGCATTCAGCAGTGGGACCAGGCAGAAGGGAGAGAGGGCAGAGCTGGACTCCTGCAGCTGTGTGAGCATTTAGGGTCTTGCAGAGGTGGCTGGCTTTGGAGAAATGCTTTCTGTCTCCAGAGGTGACAAGGCAAAGGGAGGGGCTGCCCATGACCTCGCACCATGAAGGGGTCAGGCCCTTCTGCTGATCAAAAATGCATGAGGATTGGCCAGTCCCTTTGTTTCCTGGTAGTTTTCATTCGTCAGAATGCAAAAGAAATGCTGGAGAATGGGACTGTGCCTGTCAAGCCCCTGGTCTGGAAACCTTCATGTGACAGCCTCAGCCTGCTCCCAATCTTCATCCACCTCCACGCCTTCCTGCTGGTGCTGCTGCTGCCCCACTGTCCTGGAGAATCAGCATGTGCCACCACAAGAGGCCCCTCACCAGTGCCACTCACCACAGCCCTTCATTTTGAAGGACCTATCCGCAAATGTTACCTGCTCAGCCTTGAGAGGAGTTGGAGATGAAATTTCACCCAGGCAGAGAGATAATTTTCCCTGTCTCCAAAACAGGAATGCTCAAGAAGGACAGATTCCTCCAGGCAATAAAGGCTAGGAAGGAAATTGTTTTTGAAGGCCAAAAGCCTATTCTTTCCAGATTTAGGCACAATGATAAACATCAAAAGGAAACAATGGATACCCACTTCTGCAGGTGTTTCCTTCATACTTAACTGCTCTCCTCCAGCCTGTTGGGAATACTACTCTTGCCTATTGTTTGGTAAATTCCAAGAATCATATTTATATCCATTATGTGAAGGACTACCTTGCAGGGTACATATTCCCCTGTGAGTGACTCCAATGCTATGCCAGCTGGGGCACTGGGGAAGCCAAACCCCAGCCAGGTTCCGCAGACCAAAGCCCAAGGATGCCAAGTCCCTGCACAGTTCAAGACATTCTCAACTTCCTCTGCTCAGAACATGGAAAACAGTGTTTCATTCTGTGGACATCCAGCATTGGAAAACATTTCTTCACCCTCATCTGCATCTCACCAACAGCAGGACCTGCTCTAGATTGCTGCAGCTGACCTGAAGTAACACGTCAGTAACAAAAGCCAAACACTTGAGAAGGCTACCCAAGGAGAGGGAGTTTGCCTTCTTAAGCACGGCTCCGAAATTTTCCTAACCAAAAAAGAAACGTTGTATAAACACCTTAGGAAGATGAGCTCATCCTCCTGATGAGCCCTCCTCCTGGAATTTTCGGTCTCCTCCTCGTAGAGTGAGACAAGTAACAGAAGGGCAATTTCTGGAAACAAGAGTCAAAGGAGGAAAAATTTTAGGGATATCCAACTTGGCACACTGGTGCATACATGTCACTAGACTAAGCAATGCCTTTGGGAGGTGTCACTAACTTTTTTTGTTTGTTTATATGTGATATATACATAAAATAACTATTTCATAGCTTTTCCATGGCATCACTTTAAACTTCATACAGTAGAATATTGGTATATTTCAGGTAGGGAAACTGAGCCTCTGTTTCCCAAGTAACACGGCACGACAGCATAACTGGAGGAATACAGCCTTCAAGCATCTCAGTGAAGTGTTTTCACCCCACATGCGCCCAAAGAGGTATATGGAAATTAGTGTGCTTACTTAGACACCCTGCAGCCCTAAAAAAGGATTGACTTCCCAATGCACTTGGAGTTTCTTAAGACACTACAGAATCCAAACCAAGACTTGACATTTCCACTTTCCGCCTTCTGAGATCTGCAATGCACAGCTCAGGTGAACCACTGTGTTTTAAAATGACAAAAGAACCATACATCAGCAGAGAGGAAATGAAATTATAACAACAAAATTCTAAATACAGCTGTTAATCCACTCTCCCAATAGATCCCCTTTATTAAAACAAACAAACAAACAAACAAACAAACAACAAAAAACACACCTCTTCTTTTTTTTTTTTTTTTTTTTTTTTTTTTTTTTTAAACTGTGTGGGAAATGAAGGCATTCAGCTGTATTCAGACAGAAGGTCTGTCTGGCAGAGAAGTTGCTCTCCATGATACAATCTCTGATGGCCCATCTGTGACAGACACCAGTAAATATTTCATAGATATCCCTCCAGAAAAAAATGAAATGAAAACTCATCATCCCCACTACTTGAATGAAAACTCACCATACCCACTACTTGCCACTTGTTGTGGGAGCCATTCTCAACAGAAAAACAAACAAAACCACAATTTTATCTTAAAATTAACCCACAACTGAAGGCAAAATAAAGCTTTTCATGAAGAAAATCAACTACCTATGTAAAAAATGGTTTTGTTGCAAGCAGTGATGAAGCAGAAATGGGTTTCCGTCTCAGAAAAATGCTTCAATTCACAGGTCCCTATTTTCCCAACTCTCTGTTTACGACATACCGTTTTCCAAATCCATGTGGAAATCAAATTTTTACCTCAGTGTTTTTGTGCAGTGGTTAAACTGTGTATTTCTGATGTGGTGAAAGATAAAGGTCAACACATATTAATCATCAGAAGGAAACTTTTTTATTTATTATTTATAGGGGTTTTTTTTGGTTTTTTTTTTTTTAAATAGCGCTCATCAGCCTTTGTCTCTGAGCACTTCCTAGAGGTCAGTCATGAGTAACGTCCTCGTTGCTGAGACACTGAGCAAAAGCCACAGCGCCAAACCTCAGATGGAAATGGGAACTGATCCCCAGACCTTTGGAACTCCTCTCCTTTGTACCATGCAGATGACTGGTCTCCTTTACCCTCCCACCCCACCCTGGCTTCTCCAAGTGTTTCACATGTCAATCCAACAAAAAAAACTGACAACAGTCCTTAATTTTAACAAGCATGTGCCACCAAGCACAATAAGACCATTCACAGCGCTTGGAGTGAAGCAGGTGGGGTGAGCCTTTTCCGGGTTGACTATGTCATTTTGGCATGAGCTCTCTGTTGCTTCATAGAGCTGAAACAAGATGTGTGAGGAAGGATGACTTGTTTACAGCATCTCAATAATTAATAACCATTGCTGGAAAATGTTTCTAGATGTACACGCACTGAGTCCCAAAGCATGACATGCACTTTGATTCATGTGCAACATGCGCTCCCTGATACATAAAATTCTCAGTGGCCTGGAGTTTGTCAGCCTGTTGATTCTGCTGAAACATATGTTGGTCTATTGAGGGAGCTGCATGATGAGCAATTTCAAAAATGTCCCAATTTGGAAATGTAGCTGCAGACAGCATTTTAGAGGAAGTGCTGTGTGATTGAAAGCTGAAGCTGCACCATGCAGTTCAAATTAGATTTGGACATTGTGCGCACTGTCAGTTTGGAGAACTCTTCACATGCTTGCCAGAGGTTTATAGGACATATGGGTATGAGCCACAGACAACATCTAGTCCTCCAGTTTCTATTTAGTTTTAATCAGACACAAAGATCCTTCCCTTTAAACACAAAGAGAAGGAACCTTATTTTTCAACAGGGAACACAGAAAAGAGCAGGGCTGGAAGGAGTGAGAGAACAACTTATTCCTGCTTAATCTCTGCTCTTCACATGATCTTCAACCTGCTGATCTCAGTTAGTTCTGCGGAGAGCAGAAAATAGAGCTAGCAGCCTGCAGGTTGTTTGGAGAGGAGAAATAAAACAATCAGTTTGGAACCAGCTCCTTTCTCATAACCTCATTTGTTTCATTCACCAGCTGTTTTTCTGAAAGGTGGTGAAACAATAAAACACACCCTTGATTTCCCTTTTCTTCTCAAATCTTTTCAGTCCTTTTTTTTAAGTTGCAGGAGTGTGAGAAAACCCAGTTGTATTCAGGGTCTGGTCCAGCACCCATTACCCTCAGAAGGCTTTGAACAGCATCCATGGGCCTGGGTTTGCAGAAATATGGATTCCAAAAGGCACTTAATCACATTAACTGAAATCCTGCTGATTTCACTGCAAACTTTTTCCAACACGCTTGTTAAAGATGAGGAGATGAGGGTGCTGTGAGCAATTTTCTCCTCACTGCATATGTTTAAGCTCAGCACAGCAAAGAAAGCTCAAACTGAGCTGGGGCCCAGTTGATCCCAATGGGATTAAGCATTTATTTACAGGCAGGCATGTGTGTAAGCACCTTCCTGGATTACAGCCTCACACTGACTCAGGTTGAAATGAGTGCGCCTCTGCTGTGCTGGAACAGGGCTTTATTGTCCTTTGAACTGAAGGCTGTATGTCTTGGTCTTACTCCTTCTGCTTTGATGGTTGCACTGAAGGACATTGTGGGTTCCTACAGTAAATCTGGCTCCATGCAAGTCACAAGGAATTTTTTTTGCATGGAGTTACCATTCACTTTCTCCTGCACAGGACAGTGGAAGAATTTAAGGTAGACTGGCATGCTTGCGGCAAATAACATATATTTTTAAAATAGCCCCAAACCACAAATCATTGAGATCCAAATCTATATTTGATATAAAGGAGGCCAGATCCTTTTATCATTTTCTTTTTTCTTGTGAGTGACTATTGTTTGATGAAGAAGCTTTAATCAAAAGTATACATCAACTGTGCTTTCATGACAACACTGGCCTTCTACCAACTATATGCAAATTAAGAAATTATATGTTAATCATGTAATATAATAGCATGGACCATCTCTCATCATGCAAACATGTTCCACAGTCCACTCTTCTGGTGGAATAAAATGGTGAAAAGTAAATCAGAAAAAGACAAAGGAAAGAAAAAAAAATTAAAGACAGCCATCATCATCATCATCATCAGTAACACCAGAATAAGAAGCGTGTATTTGTAGCCTGACACAATGAAGACCGGGTTCAGTGAGATCCCATCAGCTGATTTCAGGGAGAAAAGGATTAGGTTTTTCTTTCCTGTGCATGGAAACCAGATAGCTGAGGCTGCCTGCCTCTGTTGTTCTCAGCAATGTAATCTAATATACCAAAATCAAAATCAAAATTATACCCTTTTTTTGTAACTCTCTGACTAGCAGGCATCAATGAGGTTTAGTCCTTCCCCAACCCCTCAGCCTCAATACAGCAGTACCAAACACAAACAGCTGGGATGAAGCAGAAAACTGCACCCATGAGGAAAAGCCAAGCAAAATAATTACATGTTTGTGAACACATCCTCCTGAGTGGGGATACCTACATCCAAAAAAACCAATATCCACTGAGGAAATCTGGGTGAAGCCAAGACTCTTTGATTGTCTGAGAATGGGAAGACCCTTGAGAGGTGCAACCTTAACTGGACACATCTCTTCCAGAATTCCCAATGCAGCCAAAGGAACAGCTGTCCCATTTCTTTCTCAGGGGTCTCTCATTCCTCCATGGTGAGACCTTTGGGACAGGCATGGGGTCTTTTGACAGCAGCACTACCTTCTGCAGCAATATATCTCAACCAAGATAAGATGAACACTGCATTACAGCCTGGACAGAGAGCCAGGAGAAAACAGGCCCACTGCTCAGTGTTTGAGGAAAAATGAAAGGACAAGTGCAAGGTAGGTGGGGACTAGAAGCACTTGGATTTAGGGCTCTGACTCATGCCTGCAGATGGATTTAGCTAAGGCAGCCACTGTCTCAGCTGTTCGCCCCAGTCCTCTGCCAAAGGTTATTCTGGGCCATCCAGAGGGACTGGGACCCACTTGTGTCACATATGGGCTGAAGACACACTGCAGAGGCTGGGGCAGCTCGAGGCAGGTAGATCTGCTCAGGCTCTTGGTCCTCCCTACTACTTGTCATGAGTCAGAATCCCAAGCAATAGCACCACTGGAGGGCTGATGCCCAGAGCTACTAGAGTAAACCCTTGCAAATGTTCTATCAGGGTCACCACTTGTAAAAGATGATTTTCAGAAAACACCATTCCCTTTTAGATACATGGGTAGCAAAGTTTCCCTGAGCATTTTTGAAAGCAATGACTTTGAGAGATCATTGGTTTTGGTATCCATCTCACAACACCAAAAGCACCTTCATAAAATAGGTGAGATGCTCAGTATCTCATAAAAATAAGGCTTTTTAAACTCCAAAAAAAAGAGTATCGGTATTTCTCCCAGCAGCAAATGATGCTTCTGAACCTATAGATAATTCCACATTATAACTGCGAGGTCTGCAGAAGAGTGACACCAGAATGTGGCTCTGTCTGCACAGAGGTGGCAGCAATTTTCACCCTGAAGAGGCAAAAGTGATGGATGTCTCTGCTCTAGCCCCCCATGAGTTGTGGGGTGATGGAGGGAGGTGCCACCTGGAGACACAGGAGAGGTATCCAGCTGGTGTGGAGCTGTCCCTGTAGTACCCATTGGGAGAAGGAGCACTGTGAAAAGAATCAGCTGCTGTGACTTTGATCTCCCATGGTGGCCAAGGCATCGTGTGCAGGCTCCCATGCTCCAGCACACCCTGCAGGCTCCCCAGCAGACCCTGGGGCAGGTTTTGGGTGTGCAAAGCTAGCAGCCTGCCAGCAGATAGCTTTATATCAAATGTGGGCACATCTGCACCAGCCTGGAGACAGAGCGGTGGGTGACAGCAGGGTGGACATACCTTGCAGCCAGCCAATTCTGACGTTTCATTATCTGAGCCTCTGGCAAGACTTTTTAGGGCCTACACTGCATTTTCTCTACCTAATCAAGCTGAAGGCAAGGCACAGACGGCTCTGCCAAGGCAGAGTACCCAGTGTCCTGGACAATGGCTCCTTCTGGGCAGCCCAGCCAGCTTTGCTAACAGGGACAGTCCGTTTTGGAATGATGAATGTTACGTTATTGGCCAAGACTTGTTAAGCAAGCTGAATTCTCTCAACATGATCTCCTGACAGAGAAGAACAGAATACAAGAAGGCTTGTATTTTCCTGCTAAAGCATTTACGAAGGAACACAAAGCCCTAAGAAAGTTCGCCTGCTGGTTCCTCGCCTGTGCTACCCATATTGAGCTTAGTGCTGACAGAGTTTGCTGAGATGTTGGGAAATAATGTGTTTTTTGGAACACTAAAACTATCATTGCCTCTGATTAAAACAATCCAGCTCCCAGTTTGGTATAGTCATGATCACATACTGCTCTAAACATTTATTCCAGCCTCTCTACTTATGTTCCCGGTTTCATATCTGAAATCTGTGATTTCACAGAGGTCACTCATGCTCCTTGAGACTGAGGCAACATAAAATTACCTCCAGTGTGAGTCTGAAAATAGCCTTCCCCCTACACTTTCTGCTTTGCATCTTGTATACATGTGTGTGTTCACACGTGTGTGTGTGTGTATGTGTGTGTGTGTGCGTGTGTATGTTCTTGAGTTGACATCTATTAAAGACTGATCTCGTTTGTGTCAAACATGCCACCTACAGGAAGCATTTTGGAGCAGTCAAGTTACAGGAGATAGATAAAAAAGAAGAGATAATGAATATGGAGTGTAAATGCCTTAGCAAAGTAATGGAGACATGTACTAAGAGCAAGTGAAATTTGACCTTCTGGCTGAAAACCTGATAGCAAACCAATTGGAGAACTTTAGAAAATTGGATCAGCCTCAATGGGCACAGAGTAAACATTGGGAGTGCAATACAGTCTTATTAAACATAATGCACATTTAATGCATAATTTTATTGCAACCAATTTCATGGTACTGCCTTAAATGAGTCCGGGTCTACTTTGACTATAGCAGTCCACTACCGTTAGTGCATCTTAAAAGAATTGCGGGGCCAGTAAACTATCACCAGGCTGATCTCTCCCTTAGCCCATACTTTCTGCTTCATAAACTCTCCCAGCTCCCACAGCTTGTAGTGAGATCTTGTCTTCGTTCTGTACGCAGCTTTTGAAACACTAAACTGTTTTGGCAAGTCTTCACAGATGGGAATGTTACAACATTTCCATTTTATGCTGGTGGAGTAAAGCAGTGAACCTTTGCAGCTATAGATCAGTCAGCTGAATCCCAGCTTTACAAGAAGAGTTCCTGGAACCTGTACAAGCAGACTGGTGCTGAAGATTTCTCAGGCACAGCAGGCAAAATCCTATTTTTCTAAGTGACAGCAGTAGTGTTTGCCCTCTGATAGGAACAAGGAATAGGGAAAACAGATGATGCTGAGTCTAAGAAAGTGAATAGCCCCCCTCACAGACTGATAGGGGGTGGCTGGATTAACACGTGAGGAACTGCAAAGAAGCAAGAACTGTTTAATTTATACCCTCAGAGTACAAACCCCCACACTCTGAGTTTCCAGTCTTTTCTTGCTGAGCTCTTCACAGCCTGTAGCATTGTTATCTACACCTTGTAGAAACACCAGCAAGGGAAGAGATGTTTTAGCTTCAGCCTGGGATTTTCCGGGTGTAAAGGACATCCTTTTTGTAGCTGAGCTCGGATTTTCAACACCCTGGAACAGAGATTTCTGTTTCAGTCTAGAAATGTGGTCTGAGCCCATCCCTAGATGTGAGATCAGCTCTTTATGTTTTGTCACAGTGAGCTGCTAATAACATCTGCAGAGCATTGCTGCTGGAGCTCCCTGCAGGGGTCCTGTTTGCCAGGCACCACACACATTTGTACGCAAGAGATATCTCTTGCCCTGACAAGCTTTAGGATTCCAGCTTGTAGCGAAATGCAGTGTGGGGGTGACACACGCAGAGGAGTGGAAGAGGCCACCACCGTTGTCATCAAGTGGTACATTGTCATGAATCAAGCCGTCAGTGATAGTGAAATAACCTACTGGCTGCTTTTGGTTCACATCCTGAGTTTTCAAGCCCTTTCTCCTGTGATCACAACCAGTGAGGACTCACTTCATCACACAGTGGCAGACCTGGAAGTATTCTGGGGGAGGGGGGGGGGGGAAGGAAGAAAAGAAAAAAAAAAAAAAAAAGGGGGGGGGGGGATAAGGAAAAAAAAAAACCAACAAAAAACCCACCAACACAAACAACAACCAAAAAAGCCCCAGACCAAACACTGTGAAATTTTTCAGTCATATTCTGACTACGGCCACTGAGGAAAACCTAGAAAGACTGCTGTAGTCCCTCACACCAGGATCTTCTGGAGTACGCAGAAGAGCATGAGGTCAGCCCCAAAACACAGTATTCTTCTGTTCATACACCACAAAAGTGTAACCTCTGCTGTCCTGTTCATTGGGACAGTGAAAGGGTCTTCAAGACATTCTAGAATGGGACCTGAAGTTTTGTATTCCCACAGACTGGTCAGTGGTTTTGTGAACTTTACAGCCTTTGGTGGACAGAGAAAACATCTTCTAAAACCTCATGAATGTGTGGACCCTGAACTTCACCCAGACACCCTAGTGGCACAGCAAATCCATGCAAGTAGGCTTAACAGTGGGTACACATATATACGATTCCAATAAAAGGACAAAAAAATTTCCATAAACATAGGTGATGGTTCCACACATATATGGAATGATGAATTACTGAAAACTATTCTTGTTGCCATTTCCTCTGAATCAAATCGTAAGATATATTTCTGATTGTGAACATGCTAAAAAAATGTTGGTGTTTAAAAAAAGGATTATGAAAAAGTCTCATTCATCTTTAATCCTAAATAGCATTTAATTAGCAATCCAACAGCATTTACAATGATAACACATGAATAATTATGGAGAGGGAAAAAATGAAAATAAAATACTTCAGCATCAGTCCCACCAGAACTTGTAGATTGGGAAGAAAAATAACCTAAAATTACAGAAAACCTTTTTGACGCTGTCATATCAGCTTGTGGAATTTACAGCTGGAATGCTAGGCATAGCCTGTATCCTCATGTCACATGTCCATGCACACATTATTTTGAGGTGAGGGATAGGCAGGAGGTGGAAAGAGTAACTCTGGACTTCCAGTAAGGGATGTGAAAAAGGGAAGTCCACCAAGAGCAGGGGAAAAAAGTGGCCCCCAGCAAAGGGAAGATTTCACTCTCGCTGCTTGAAGTCAGCCTAAATTTCAAGATGAAATTGCCCAGCTAGTCAATGGCTGTTCTAGTGACACACTGCACATCGAAATGCATATTCCTTCCTACCTTTACATGCATTTTCCCAGAGAGAGACAGGCAAAGACAAGGCTCTACCTTCTGCAATACTGGGAGCAAGGATGCTCGAAAGATCTCCAAGGCTTCTCACTGGAAGAGAGGTTCTCTGAAACACAAAAAGTGCTTCAAACAAGTACCTCTGCCTTGTAGCTGTGACTGCTCACCCACAAGTGAGGCTTGCTTAGGCACCTGCCAAGCCAGAAATGCCTACAACTGTTCAAGGTTGCCAGAGAAAATACAGTGTCCACGTCTGAATAAACTTGTCTGTCTACGTAGAAGACCTGGTGGGAAACTGGGACTTCACATTTGCTAAGAAATACTGGCAGGTTTGACATCACCCATCTCCAGCTGAAATGAAATCGGGAAATTACTTAGGAAAAGCAGACATTTTGAATAAAGGGTTCCAGAAGTATCAAACTGACCTTGCTGTAGACAACATTTACCAGCTGTAGTTGTAGTCATCAGTTTAAATGGACAAGCCAGGTGCAGTTGGAAAAAAGCAGAAAATATTTCTACTGTTGGAACTTTTCTTTGTGTTTGAAATACTTCAAAGCTAAGAACATATTCTCTGAGCCAAATCAGATACGCATTTGTTAGAACATCTCTGACAGAAGAGTTAATTGGAAACTATAAACCTTGTTTTGCTTATGTCCTGAGACTAGCAAAGCCTCAATGAAGCTCCCCCTTCTAATGGAAATGCATCTTTTTGGTGTTACATGTTTGACCATCACTAAACCAGCTATTAGTTTCCAAAAAATTTAATGACGTCTTTCAAGCTGGTCACAGCAACATCTTCCAAACTGAAAACAAATCTAATGCAAAGTCATCAACAGATATTGTGAGGGTTTTTATAAAGGTTTAAATTATTACATAGGTATCTTACTGATAGGCAGTTATGTTAACAATACATTGCTTTTAGCAATGGGTGGTTATATAATCTCCTACTGGTGTGTCTCACACTTGTAATTTATTACATTTCTTGATATTCCTGTTAGAGCTGCACCTGGAGACATGTCTCCATTGGCCCAAAAGACTAAAACTAAAACTAAATAAATAAATCAACAATGTTAAAATTTTTTTTTTTTTTAAAAAAGAGAGAAGAAAAAATGAAAATATTTTTGTAGTTTTATGTTTTGTAACATGGAATCACCATAGCTTATTCCATCCTAAAAACATAAATCAAGATAAACATCTGTGGTGATACACTAACTCAACAAACAGTTAAATGGCTAAATTCTGTTGAAAGCTTGTGAAGCTTGCTGCCACAGGATGTTACAGGGAGAGGTGTCTTTTCAAGGAAGACCTGCTTTCCATCTTTTCTCAGACCAGAGAAGCATGGTGAGGGTGACTGTACCCCAGGCTCTCAGCCGGGGTCCAGGTCTCTTTCTTCCTGCGTTGCAGTTTCCCATGTGCAAGCAGTGATAACTCAGCACCACGAAAAAACATAAATTGTCAGATAGGCAATGCTGAGATGAAAAGAACATTATCTTTTACAGCTGGCCAAGACTCTGAACTTTTATGTCTTTCTACAAGAAGTAACCAGAAATTACATAACTATTCTTGCACTTTTCTAATTTCTATTCCAATTTACTGTAAGCCTGGTGTGATAAGACCAAAAATGTGTTTTAGCTGTGGGCAGGTTTTAAGATGACATTGTTCTAAACCCCTGAAAATCAGGATCCTTGATAGAAACTGTGATAAATCCCAAAGTCTGACTGTATTAGTAGGAGAAGCTATCACACAGAAAATTTTAAAAATATTTCAAATATTCCTTCTGTGTCTTAAACCCATTATTCACTGCTAAAGGACTATAAATCTTGAAAAGTCTGGGGAGGCTTTAATTTGAAATATATATATATGTATGTATGTATGTATGTATGTATAACATATAGTTCTAAAGCAATAAAGAATTTTAATAGCAGAAATAAATTCTGTCTTTAACCTGTCCCTTGCTTTAAAATATGAAACTTACTTAAATAAGAAAGGTGAATATTTAAACACATCTGCCGTGCTGCAACAGTACATCAGTACATCCTGTATGTGAAGCTAACTAGAGGGATTGTCCATCAGAGAAGATATGGTCCAGCAATTTAATAAATAGATGCAGGAGGAGAAAGGTCTGTTCCCAGTCTCACAGCTAGCTCATGTAGTATGCCAGCAAATTAATTTTCTTCTTTTAAGCTTGGTTTTGTCCCTTCACTCTGCTGTATACTCCTTTGGGCAAGGCAATGCCTCTGGGCTGAGGTGTGCAGGAAGAGATCTCCCAGCTCCCTGAAAGTGCTGGAGTAGAAATGGGATGTCCCTGCACTCATCTGCATCAGCCACTTTGATGATGCTCTGGCTTTGTGCATTTCCTTCTTCTGCTTTCCTTGAGAGCGCTGCAGGAAGCTGGTGAAGGAAGCTGGTGAAGGCTTCGATCTGAGGTATATTCACATCTGTCTTGGATAAATTCCTAACAGTAAAAAAACAAACAAACAAACACCCACCCCCACACACACACACACCCCCAAAAAAACAACAAAAAAACAAACAAACAAAAAACCCCCCAAAAAACCACACAACAATAACAAAAAAAAAAACCCACAAACAAATAAACAAACAAAAAAACAACCAAAAAACCCCAACAACCCTGGTGATTGTGATTTCTATGTTCATACTTAATTTAAGAGGTCTCAAATGTAAGGATTGCCCCTGCTTGGGAAAGAGCCTTGCATGGAGTTTGTGAATCCTGTGCTGTTTGCCAAGGACAAAAGAGGGGAGAATTTCAGCCTGGGAGAACCTGCGTTGATGGATTGCAGCCACGTCACCACAAACACACGTAAAAATAGCCCAGGCAGAAAGCAAATCAGGTGATATTGGCTGTCACTGCTCGGGAGAAGAACTATCCAAGTTCTCAGACTGCTTTCCTCCTCAGCACAGAGGCTGTGGTGACAGCCTTGCCTGGTGCTCCTCACACTGGAATGCACAAGCAGCATGTGGGAAGGGAAAATGACCTCCAGCAAGGATAAGACCCTCTGGCTCCAAGGAAACAACACTGATTCCCACCCCAAGAAGATATGGCCCACCCTATCCAGCACAGAGGGTGAAACCAAAACACATCTCCCTTAGATGGCTGGAGCTCAAGCCACCATTTGCCTGTCTGGAGAGGGATAATTTGTCAGACACCAGCTGCTGCACGCTCTGTCCTCTTGGGCACACTTGTTATTGTGTTACAGCCTGCCTGAAGAATGTGGGATGTTGTGGAAAGGAAAACGACTGCAACCTTGCTTGCTGAAATAATCTGAGGGCTTTTATTTTTTCCCCCCTGTGAGAGCCTCTGCCATGCATGGTGTGTTCACCAGCCAGTGTTAGGAAGGGAAAAGGGGGAGGGGGAAAGAAAAGGAGAGGGAGAAGAAGGAGAAGAAGAGGGAAAAGCCAGGCTGGCAATGCTGGGGAAGTGCTTTTGTGACCACACAAAGAGATTTAAGACCGGATGGAAGTGGTCCTGCCCACCCCCCCTCCCCCCCCACTCGCTCCCTTGCCGCGTCTCCTCTGTCTCTGAAAGAGTTACTCAGGAGGATTTCAAGGGTAGGTTTCTAGAGCGACACCATGTCTAATTATGTACGAGACGGAATGAAAAGGTGTAGGCCTGTCTTTCCAGCTCAGAAAAAAATGTGGTGTCCTGCGAATAAGAAATGAACAGACTGACCTTTTCAGAGCTGCTGAAAGAGAAAACCAGATGTATTCCTCAAGAGTCACTATGACTGAAGGGTGATAAAGGCTTGCATTGTGCACTTGAATAAAAGGAAAGCTAACCAGAAAACAGCAGCTGATAATAGTCAGGCCAGGCTGTGCTATTGTCCAAGGCACAAATGTTCAGCATTGGCCTAGACCACACTGCTGGTATATAGAGCACAGACTTGGGGGAGAAATTAAAAAGAGAAGGGGGAGGCAGCTTTTTTTTTTTTTTTTCTTTTTTTTTTTTTTTCTCCCCACTTTTGCTACCTAACAGATATTGTGTGAAACTGCTAGCTGTTACAAAGCCACAGAGGAAGAAAATTATCTGGGATCCTTTCTCCACCACACACAAGCACAAACATACACACACTTCATTTCTAACATTATGTTCCTGTAAGATCTGAATCTAACCATCTGCCAAATGAATAGACAAAACCCAGCTTGTCTTCCAGGGTTCAGACGTAAGAGGGTGGATAAAGAGGAAGCATCAACGCTGGTGAGGAGGCTGGAGCTTTCTGCAAAACTAGGGTCTCCAGAGCTCAGGTCAACCAGCTAGAAACAACAACTTTAATTAAGGACAGGAGTCTGGGTGGAGAGCACTGGGTAGGTCTGATTATCCTCCACACCAGGCAGGTCTCTGGCACCACCATAAAATCCAGAAAAAAGGCAAGGGCTGGGGGGTAGGAATGGGGATGGAAAGGAGTGATCTGTGAGGGAAAAAAAGTAAAGCGAAAAGCAAAACCAGAGAGCAAACCCCAAACTCCATCCCTCCACTTATCTCAGACTTGGGGGGAAAAAACTGGCTTGACCCTGGAGAGGAGCCACTTGCTTCAAGCTCTGCTGCCATGACCTCTCTGGATTATTCAGCATCACACATTTGCCAAAAGCTCTCTCAGACACTTTTGAATGTCACGCCACTGTTTGAGAACCAAGACTGGGTCTGGGTGGGCAGATCTTGCCCGTTGGAAATTGTTATTTTTAGAGTGGGCATGGTAAGTTTCTGCCAGGCATCATCCACAGCAAACTATGTCCATGCAGAAGTGTAAATCAACCCCAGTGCTTGCTGGAAACAACACTTTTGGGGGCTATAATCTGAGAAAGTGTTGAGAGAGGGCTGCCCTGCTCCTTGCTGCCCTTCCAGAAACAACAGACATGCAAAGGGTCTTTTGTGATCTTCTTCTTCTTCCTCTTCTTCCTCTTCTTCTTCTTCTTCTTCTTCTTCTTCTTCCTCTTCTTCTTCCTCTTCTTCCTCTTCTTCTTCTTCTTCTTCTTCTTCTTCTTTCACAGTGTTGGTTTTGTCCTTTACAAAATTAGTTCAAGGAGATTCACTGCTGGCAACAGGCACTGAGGTCTGGCCTGGTGCTTTTCTGCAGAAGATGAGACAGGGTGTTCCCAACCTCAAAATGCCGCAGTTTGGCTGTCAGGAGATGAGGTGGAGTTTGCTTCCTGACTACTGCAATGTGACCTTGGGATGCATCCCTTCACCTCTCCCTGCCTGTCCCCCCTTGTCTCAGGACAGAGTTCATGTAGGGAAATCCTCCAGAGCTGAAGCTGGCTGTCATAGTGAAAAGCACAGCTCCTAGCACAGCAAAATACATTATTTCAATAGGATGGAGCAGCTGTTTGTATAAGGAATTAATTATACCCATTGCTACCAGATACAAGTCCTCCACACATCAGTGAGGCAAAGAAATGTGGTCTTAAAGGAAAAGCACCTGGGAGATGACACAGGTATGTGCCAGCTGCAAAGCCAGACAGGAGTGGGGCTCTGTTTCCTTCCACTCTGCCTTCCCGATGTGTTTCAGCCGAAACATGGGAAAATAACCATAGGGAGAAGGCTATTTTGAGGCTTCTGGGCCGTGACTTTTCTGCTGTGATTACCCTGGAGGCATCTAATTAGTAGCAGTAGGGCTGCCTTTTCTTTCTGATCTCTGCAAGGAACCGTACTGAGAAGCTACCAACTCATCTCACACTGTACCCAAAAGACCTATACAAGCTCCCTAGACAGTTAGCTTTATTTCTCCCATGTCAACAAAAGTAGGAGAGATCTGGGGGGTGGAGTAGATGGACAGGAGGAGAGAGAAAGCGATTCACAGGGAAATAATGTATTCCTGCTATACATTCAGAGAATTAAATAGCACATGTACACGCACACGCACACACACACTCATGAGGCTGAGGAAGCAGTCTCTGAATAACTTTCAAAAGGCTTGCTGCATCTTGCTTCATGAGTGGGTAATGCTTGGCTATTTCTAAGAGACAGACATTAAAATCTGCACCACAGTCATTTAGAATTCCAAAGGATTCTTCATCAGGGGGTGGAATACAAAAGACACCATAGTTATTCACATAATACAAGCAAGGTTGGGGAAACAGCAGCATGCCATTAGGTAAGGCTGAGCAGAAAACCTTTCTGGAGAAGCCTAAGATCTGTTCATTCAAAATAAAGAAGTGACCCTAAAAATTTCTCATATAATTTATCTGTGTAGATATGTGTAAAATATATGTGTGTACTTATTTAGAAATATCTTTGTGCAGCTATGTTTTATGCACCACTTAGAAAAGAGCTTGAGAGAGGATCTGAAATGTGTACTGTGGTGCAGACAAGAAAAGGAGGGGAAAAAATATATATTCAAAATACATCACACATCATCCACGCATCTACACAAACATGCTCACATTTCTTTCACCGTGAGCTTTGGGTGTCAATCAGCAGAGAACAAACAGCAAAATGAAAACCAGGAGCTCCTTCTGTTGAGGTTTTATGATAGCGTCCTCCAACATTTCCCTGTTTTTGTTTTCAATGTGCTAAACTAACTGCATGGCTGGAGCGGTGAGTAATGCAGGGCTCACACATGTAAAGCATTGTGTCCTCTGACATACTATTACACAGAAGGCTCACAGTTCCCCCCTCTCCCTCCCCTTCC
Organism: Hirundo rustica; assembly: GCF_015227805.2. Taxonomy (NCBI): domain Eukaryota; kingdom Metazoa; phylum Chordata; class Aves; order Passeriformes; family Hirundinidae; genus Hirundo; species Hirundo rustica. The sequence continues at coordinate 78,085,807 of NC_053488.1, read as the reverse complement.
TGGTGTTGATGAATTACATGAGATGAATATCACAGATCTGGGATTTTTAAAACCGTGAGCTTAGGCAGCAACAACGACTGTAAAGCAGACACTGTTGTCTGAATCTCTATTGTTTCTATTTCGGGAGCACATTGAGTGATTAGTTTGGGTAACAGTAACATCACATTACCTTCTACAGGCTGGAAATGTCTTTTAAAACTGAGGCAATGCTGAAGCCATGTGATACAATACTGTAGACAGAGCCAAGTGGAATACATCAAAGAGTGCCTTGATGCAGATGTTTCATGCAGAAGAAAATTAGGTCAGAGACCACTTCAATTTCAGCTTCTGCCAGGCTTGTTTGAGAGCTTCCAGTGAATTCCTAATGAATAGCTTCTAGGGCACTTTTCTCTCATTCAGTCACAAACTGCCACAGCCAGATGAGCTTTCCATGTGGAATTTTTTCTCATTATTTAAAATACTAATACTTTGTGTTCACAGATTCCAGAATCTTCCTTGCAACAATAGCAACAACTCCCCCTCCTTCATCCCCCCCTGCCCGCAATAAAATATGAGGGAAAAGAAAAAGGTGAGAAGAATAACCAATTGATACACAATGTCTGCTACAGGGAGTGGGTAGGGGGTTGGACAAGAAAAAAACAAAAAAAAAAAAAGAAAAAGAAAAAAAGCAGCCTTTTCCCAATTTTACATTGTAAATAAATACTTGGTGTGGGGCCTTCACAAATGTGTGATTTTTTTTTTTTTTTTTGCATCTTTTATATATATATATATATATATATATAATTACTACTATTATTATATATATATATTTTTTTTTTTAATTTTTTTTTTTTTTTTCTGGTAATGGCAAGAAGTGAGATGCTTTGAAGGTGTTTTTGCAGCCTGTGCACATCTCGTCTGGCACTGCCTGCCAAAGCCACGGGCCCATTGCACCTCTGAGGGGAGAGCAGGGGGAGAGCAGAGGCTGCCTTGGAGCTGCATGCAGCGAGTCTACACAGAGCCTTCTGAACTTCTGCTGAGCCACAGAGCCCACTCACCTCTCTGGTGAGCTCATCACCCTTTCCTGAGCAGCTCTGTGGCCCTCTTGTGAATGTCTCAACCAAAAAACGGCCAACCAACCAACCAACTAACCAACTAAAACAAACAAAACAAAATAAAACAAAACAACAAACAAAAACCCCAAAAAAAACAACAAAAACAACCCCACAAACAAAACAACAACAACAACAAAACAAAAACCAAAAAAACACCCAACCCCAAAAGAAATGTGTTCACCAAGCAGTTGAGATCCAGCTCTTCTTTAAAGCTGACCATAAGCTGAGCAGAGCATCTTGTGATCCCGTGTATGTGCTGTCCCACCAGGGACAACAAGGTTGTGGCACTTGGAGATATAAACAATGGCTTTGAACCTTCCTAAGTAGGAAGACCTCTCCAGAGCTGTCAGAGTCCTGGGCATCCCTTTGGTCACCCTGGAAAGTCTGAGCCTTGGACATGGGGGTCTGAGACCCTGGCACAGGGCCCAGGAAGACACTGGCTTTGACCCCAGTCCATGGGAAAGGCTTCCAAAGCCTTTGAGAGATGAATTACAGGCCACAAAAGTGTGAGAGATAGTAGTTTAGCTTATCACAGGGTGAAAATTTGTAGTTTTGGGTTCTTTGGTATGGAAGTAGATGGCAGCAAGGTGAAGGATTTGGGGCATTGTCTCCCGCTTCTTCTTTCTTCTTCCCTCACTCCATTTTCTGCAGTGACAGTGGCACAAAGTAGTTTAAGGAGATTGGGTCAGAGTAGGGATGACCTTTTTAGTATAAGTGATAGGTATTGGCAAATAATGATAAATAAAGAGTACATAACAACTAGTATAAAAGATAGCAACAGCCCAGTGCGGGAGGAGTCGCCAGATGCCCGAGCAGCTGCACAGACCTTTGTTGAGCACTGAGAGAATTGTAAGATAAGAAACAATAAACAAAGCGCACAACCTTGAAAATCAGTACCTGAAGACTCCGTCTCTTTCTTGTGTCTGGCTCAGAGCTTTGCAGAAGGCAAAGAGACTCTAAAACCACCTGAATCTCGGGAGAAACACAGAACTTGTTATATGGGTTTTTTTCAGCATGATTCACCTTCACAGCGGAATACAAAAGTAGTTCAGCAAGCTGTGAGCTAGAGTCCAAGACACCAATCCAGGCCCCAGCCCTGCCAAATGTGACTTTTTGGGTCTCGCATGTCATTCAATCCATGGTATGCCTAACATTATTTTTGCTTTTCTATAGTGGTTCGGGGGCCAAATCTGAAACTGGATTGAAACCTGTAAGTACAGGGGTTATCTAAGAGGCGTATTTATAGGGTAAAAACATAAATCTGATTGCTGAGATGAGAAAACCCTTCTCACTCTTTACAAGTCAGGCACGCAGGGAGAAAAGGCTTCACAAAACAGAGGTCCCCTCTCACTGAGGACCAGGACAATCCATGAACAGTTTTACCTTGCAGTCCTGAGTGTCCTGTACTCCACCCACTTGGTGCAGAGGATCATTTTGAGAGCAGTGACTCAGGCTGCCAAAGGAGACGATCCAGAAGCTGACATCAGCCTCAACACGTCCAGCTGTTGTTGTTCACTGGGTCGCAGATTCCTGACAGAACAGTGTAAACTCCCTTGTACTCCCTGGGGCTTAGGCGGAATGAAAGCTTAATGTGAATTTGCGGCAGAATTGTGTTCTTCATCTCTATTTTCCTGTGCAGAACTCAGAGTCCTACAGAATTTCACAAATGTTCTTATGTCCAAGCAGAACAACTGAGGTCTTTATCCATCAAAGTCATCATTTCAGAGATTACTTGATGTTTAGGATGTTTCCAAATTCACACCACCATATTAAAACATTGGGACCTGATTTTTTCAGGTATAGAGCCCTCAGCTGAATTACTCATGACATGAACAGGACATTCTTGCTCATGTGCTTGTCCACCAGTGTGGACTGGACATGTCCATTTTGTGTTCCAGCAGTCATACTCCAACCCACTCCAGAAATCTTTTGATGAACCACTTACAAGGTCATAGTTAATCACACCTCTCCAGTGGAACCACCTGTCCACAGAATGTTCCACCTGGATGTTTTCCTGCTCTGTTTGCTGGCTCTAGAGCAGGTTGTGCTTTTCTTCAAAGGTTTCAGCCTCTTCTGGTCCTGATGCTAAGAAATTTTGGGGGGATTCTTCTACAGTCAAATCCACTCAAGGGATTGTTGAGCAAATAGGAGCATGAGCAAATAGGAGCATGAGCATCTTCCACTGGCTCCATAATTTGCATTCTTACTCTCTCCTACAACTGCATGATCCCTGTATATCTGGAATGTTTGTGCCCATCTCCATTCTTCTCTCCTCAGTTCTTAGGGTTAACTGCAAAACCACAATGGTTCATCTAAAAGTACTTAAATGTATTTCTCCTCCACCTTAATTCTTAGCCATTTTAGCTCAACGCTTCTCCAAGGCTTAACAGACCTAATTTCTTTTTCTTAACCTCTAACTTTTCTTAAAACCCCCATCCCTTTGAACACCACCACACAATCCTTGCAGAAGGGAATTTTTTGTCAAATCTAGTGGAATTCAATTCATCATGCACATAATTAAGGCACTTTTACTCATTTGTCAGTGGCTGTTCATGCTCTTGGGGTACTAGGGTGAAAGATTATTTACAAAATCAATTAATTAATTAAATTTTAAATTATTTTTAAACTAATTTAAATTTTAATTAATTAATTAATTTAAATTTAATTAATTAATTAATTAATTATGGTGTAATTAATATATTACACCAAAATAACCCACTTACAGGAATTTAGTTTCTCACCATAAACAATAAAATCTATGATATCCACTGCCTGTTCCACACAGGGGACCAGAGAAGGTGATTTCTGGCAAAGGTAATGAAGTTTTTTTGTTGTAGTTTGTTTGTTTGGTTGGTTGGTTGGTTGTTTTGTTTTGTATTGTTTTGTTTTGTTTTCTTGATCACTAGGCATAGAGATGAAAGCTCCTTTCACAGCAGAGCAGATGCATGGTAGCAACCATGAGCAATTCTCTTCACTCTGCAGCTCAAGATATGGTTCTCCTTACCCATGCAGACACTGGCATCTCTAGGGCTGCTGCTGCATAGTGAGTCTGCTGTGGGCTCTATTTGATCCATATCTGACCATCAAATTTATACACAAATTTGTCCACAGTTAAATGGACAGCCTTATGCGGGAACAAAAAGTCCTACTGTCCCAGCAGCAGCTGCTTTTCTGTTCCTGGAGGAACTCAGTCTCTTCTCTGTACAAAGCCTCTGTTGTTTTGGGTATTCCTGGCCACTGACCAGGATCCTGGGATCATCTCTTCCCTTTAACACAAAAGAAATGGTCAGATCATCTCTCACTATAGGTCTGGATGGGTTAGGAGTAAGGGGAAGGGAGAAAAGCTTTTTCCCCTGTATTGTTTTCTGTGCAGCAAGAGAACTAGAGCAGAAGTTACTGACAAAGCTGTGGTCCTACCGGCATCACTGAATGCCTTGGGGCTTGGCCCTCCATCACTCTGGGTGAAGCCAGAAGGACCTGATATTTTTGAAACATCCAGTGTGCAAGAGGTTTTATTTTGATCCATCTAATTTCCAAACAATCCCATCTTGTTTGGAAGTTTACCTCTTCCTGATTCTCAGAACTAAAGCTCAGTTGATAAAGAGCAATGCCTAATACACCAATTATTCCTAGAAACAAAGGGAGAATCTCAGACAGCAGACACAACACCTGTCCCACCACCAGCATAAATGGCAAATGTTGTGTTGAATGAACTAATTTATCTGCTCAACCTATCAAATTAGGAGTGTTTTTAAATAGCCTCTGGACTGAGAATTGATGTCTCATTATTCTAAAGTATATCACAGTGAAAGCTCTAGCAATACCATATAGAATAAGTCCAAATTGCAGAGGCTGCATCAGAGATTTCACAATAAAACGCTTTACATTTCAGACTTTTTAACAACTTTTGTAAGAGCCTGGAGGGCTGGTGAATATGGTGGCCCACCAGGTTTACAAAGGCACAGGCACACCTTGCAGGATTGGAATGTCCTGCCTCAAGGGCCATGCAGCCAAATTCTTTCAGACTCAGAGGTGGAATGTGGCCAGTGGTGAGACACGGTGCCTCTGTGATCTGGTTTCATATCTGACTGTGGCTGTCCTGTGGTGTGAAACAGGGCTTTTCTGCCCCATCAATGGGATGAACAGAGGTAATGCCAGTTCACCTCCAATTGCAAATGCATGGAAAATTCAGAAGCTCTACTCAGAAGGTCCTAGGCGAAAGCTGCTCAAAAGAGCAAAGAGCAGCCATGACCAGAGGTACACCTAGTATTTGGAAATAACTAGCACTCTTTTTCTTATCTTTCCTTTTGATAATCATGCTTAGATTCTTTGCTTTTTCAAAAAACCTACTTCCTCCAGTTTTCTGCACACACGCTAACCTTGGTTTTCCTGCAGGATTTCATTCAGGATAAGGTAAAATTTCTGCTTCAGAAAACTCAGATTTAACTATGTACTAAAGCATAACAGTACCCTAAAATGCTTCATTATTTAAAAAAAAAAAAAAAAAATTATTTGGACTTTTTCTCAGGTTTTTTTGTTTTGATTTGGGGATTTTTTTTTGGTTTGTTTGTTTGTTGGTGGGGTTTGTTTGTTTGTTTGTTTGTTTGTTTGTTTTGTGTTTTTTTCCTTTGGAAAGTCAGTGGGCTGGAGATTGAATCTGCTAATAATTTGAAACTGCAAGTCAACAAATAAATGAACTTGCAAACATTCCTGCAAATGTCTGAGTGGAGCTGATTTCAAGGCCTGGTCATTAAATATTTGGAGTTTTAAGGCACCACAAGGACTGACAGGGCTAGCTGTAATGCTGAGGAGAGAAGAAATGGTAGTCACAGCATGACGTCAAGACACACAGCAGACCCCAAAAAACCTCTTTGCCACCCAAGGAAACTGCTGCTGAAATGTCCTGGCAGCTGTGGAGGAGCTTGCTGACCATCATATGTGTTGTTTCGGAGGCTACTTGTCCTCACCTTGTTTCCTCCTGCCACCTTTTCCCACCACCTGGCAGGTGCTGGAAGTTCTTTCAGGGCCTCCTTTTCAAACCATGCAGTGGCACGAGTTTTCACATCCAGATTTCCCACCTCACCCACATTTTGGAAAGGCCCCTTGGGCATCAATCACACTGTCACAGGAGCCTCAGTCATGGAAGTCATGGAAGAGCTTACTTAGAGTAGGGCTGAGGTGAGCACTTATCAAATCTAGGCACTAACTGTTTTTATTTCCCCGGTGGAACATTCTAAAGGAACTCCCAGTGCTGTCTGATACCAACCCTAAGGAGCAGTAATACAACTCCAATTAAGGTCTGAACAAGTCTTTTGCCTGGCATTGGGTCTAATCCTTTCTTCACCTTAGTGTATGGGGTTTGAATCTGGACAGAGGCCACCCTTCTATGCCTTTTTGTCTGGTGTCCAATAGGTTCTGTTTTCATTATTTTCTCCAAGCTGCTGCCCTTGGGCTGCTTGAGTATGCTCAGGTCCAGATATAGTTCATGCAGACATGGGGCTGAAGGGCCATTCAATATTTTGGCAGTCATGAGTAACCTCTCAAGAACCTCGATAAACTCAGAGTAAAAGACATATTCATTACTGTGTGGAAATCAGTGATCAAGAAAAATAGTATTGCATGCTGTACCTAGGGCGGGGCAGCCCTGGATATATGGACTGACTAGGAATGATACACTCAAAACCAGTGATATGGAAAGTGGCCTGTGGTCGACAGAAGGTTGGATCTGAGCCAGCAGTGCCCTGGAGCCGGGAGGGACATCCCTGTCCTGGGGGCACCAGGCCCAGCACGGCCAGCCAGGCCAGGGATTGTCCTGCTCTGCTCTGCTTTAGGGTGGCTTCACCTGGAATATGTGTGCAGTTCTGGACACCACAACATAAAAAAGATGTTAAACCATTAGAGAGTGTGCAAAGGAGAGCCATAGGGGTGGTGAAAAGCCTTGAGGAGAAGCTGTGTGAGGGGCAGCTGAGGGCATTTAGTCTATTGAGATGGAGGAGACTGAGGGGAGACCTCACTGCAGTTCTGCAGCTTCCTGGTGAGGGGAAGAGGAGGGGCAGGCACTGAAAAAAATTTCCATAGGTTTCCATAGGGCACTGTAACAGGCTCCCCAGGGAAGTGGATACAGCATCAAGCCTGTCTTGACTACAAGAAACATTTGGACAATACTCTCGGGAGCATGGTGTGATTTTTGGGGTTGACCTGTGCATGACCAGGAACTAGACTTGATGGATCCCTTCCAACTCAGGCTGTTCTATAATTCTGTGATTCTAAGTCTCATCATTGATAGATATTTCTGTCTTGTTCACTGGCATTTTTTTAATCGAGAAGGAACTATCAAGTTTCTTGCCACTGTCACAATTAAGAAGAATAAAAATAAAGTAACAGCAGGAAAGAATTCTGGCATCTCCAAAAGATGTAAAGGGTAGAAACTTGCTCACCATCACAAGCAATTTGATGTCATAAGTTTTGAGGCAAATTTTTGGAGAGACAGAGGGGAACCAGACTCTATTTCCTTACCAAGCAGCAACTGCTGAAGTGATTTCTTAGTCACAGACTAGAGAGAAAATCCAGATCTCAGGCTAAAATCAGGAAGGCCAGCAAGAGGGACCAAACCCACACTTTCAGAGGCTAATGAGTTTCCTATAAGAGTGCAGCATTTCTTCCACAACATCTTCATACCCTGATGGATCCCCTTCCATAATTATTGATTGCCCCCTTTTATTTCTACAGACCCCTCATAGACTGAAGTTTAAAAAGTCTGCTCATAGTACACGTGCAAGTCATGAAGGATGCCAGTAATTTCATCACACTGTACCATAAGGCCAAGTACCCAAGGTCTAACTATAGTGCAGACACACTTTTTAAAACTTCCAACGAAGTCAGTTGTTCCAAAGATAGGACACATTCCCTTCGAGCCCTAACTCATAGCTAGGTACTCCAAGTCAACAGTTGGCTTCCTGCCTTACTCTTAAACCATCAGCATGTCAGAATGGAGGAATATCAATTGTTGTCTGGTAAACAGGTTTTTTTTTCCTTAACCTTTCCTGGAAGTCATCTCCTCTGCATCAGTTCCTCACTGTGCTGCTATCAAACAAAGTTGGATGACACTTCATAAGGGGAGGGATCCAAAATGGAAAAGTGGAGCTTAATCACCTTTGAAGAGATCTGTAAAACTAAAAGAGGCACTCCAGAAATCCCTGCCTGCCTTGTTTTGGAGTAAGCAAAATCTGCTGTATGTGTGCCTGGTGTTGTTCCTTCAAGTACATGGGAAAAGAGCAGCAGATGAAGTGTATCACAACAATTATCATTATTAATTCATGATCACACTGCTGACAGCAGTGGAGAGACCAGAGCAATATCCTATACATGTGGTAAAAAGCTAGTCAGTGCATCAATGCTTATCCCATGTCACTTGGTCACTGAGAAACCAGACGTCATTGCCCTGGAAAATCAGGAACATTCTCACCAGAACTGAGAGAGCAGTTGAGTGAGGGAAGAGATGCAAATTTAGCAATGACATTTTTTTCCTAGGCATATGGTGTTTGGTATACACTAATCCTTGTTTCCAGGTACTAGCAGGTACTTTGGAGGTAGTTTTATCAGTGTCCTTATTATTAAAAAAAAAATGTTGTTTTGTTTTGTTTTGTTTTGTTTTTGTTTACTTGAAGAAGATGCCAGATAGGACCAAGTAATAGTTAAGAACTGTCTAAGTGGATGCTTCCACTTGGCTTCAAAAGTCTATAAGTAATCAGATCCTTCAGACAGTTAAAAATAGTTCCATCATTATTGATAATCCAACTCTTACAAAAATTAACAATAGGACCTGTGGGCAGTAATAACAAGGACTGACCCGACTAAAACTATGCAGCAGAAATTGATAAAAAGTAATATTACATTCTAGATGATGTTTTATGTAGTCTGATTTCACTCCAGGCTCGATTTGTGAGCCAGATTTTATTCTGTAGGAGGTAAATTGGTTGAAGAGGCTGGGAAGAAAAGGGGGAGATCAACAGGTTGAGCTCTAGCAGTTTCTGTGAGAAATTCTGCAGAAGTACAGACAGGTGTAGCAGGACTGGGAAGATACTGATGGTGTGATAACGTGATGCAAATCTCTGCAAAAGACACTAAATGCACCTACGAACACAGACAGTTTAAGCTCCAGCTCTGTCTCCCATATGTACTGGAGACCACACACAGCTGAGGTTTTCCTAATGCCCAGAGAAAGAAGCTGGATAAGATATTGCAAGTAAAGAGTTTGGTACAGACACCAAATTCTAGTTTCATGAGTACCCTTTTGAACTCGTATGAACTTACAAAGGGTTTTAAAAATATATTGACCTGTTTTTTTTATTTTAATATATGTCATTTGATTTGTCCCTTGAAGTATGAACCTTCTTTAACTGAGGATTTCAGGCCAATTCATGCAGGATATCTGGCTTCCAGCTAAGTTTGAAAAGGATCAGTCAGTCCTTACCAGTCTCTACCTTGGCAGAGAAAAAATGACAAAGAATTTGGTCAGCCTCCCTGACTACCTGTGCGGATTGATCCTGAAAAATTGGGGCCAAAATGCCTGTTCAGTTTGTGGATTGGCACAGGGTGGCAGTCTCAGTCTCAAAGCACCTTGAGAATCCAGGTCAGCAAAGGAGCCCTGGCACTGAAACAAGTCCACCGCAATTCAGTAGCTTCAGGCTGTAGTCATGAACAGTGACCGAACAATGCACAAAATATTTTCCTTATTCTTTGATGACGTTGCATCTGGAGGAGGTTGTGGAAGAAAAAGGTGTCAAAGGCAGCCTGGAACATCCTTGGCCCATTCAACCACATGGCTGAAGAAGGTCTTCAAGTCCCACAGCCCAAGGGACCGATATGATCACAGTCATGTTTGGCTTTTTTTGTCTCCACAGGTGGAATTAGTGTGTTGACATTTGCAGCTCGATTAGCTCAGGAATGTTCTCAGCAGGAGTCTCTAGAAAGGCTCAGTTTTGTTCCTATGGTTCCACATAAACATTCTTTAGGCCACACTCATGTCTTGCACAGCAAAACCGCTTGCTCATTTTAAGCATTTAGGTTCTTCTTTGGCATCTTTGCAGCCTAGAAGTCAGAAGGGAGTTGAAGATCTTTCCCCTTGAAAAACACCAAGCTGATCTGCCTACTCCCACACCTCACTGCTGTCTCCTCTGCCAGAAGAGATGAAAATACAAGGCCAGCCTGAGCTTCACCTTGGTGAGATCCCACAACAGGGAATGGTCAGAGGTCTCATTTCATGGGACACCTGAGATGTTGCCCTATAACACAGGACAGCTTGCCTCTGCTCCACTCCAACCTCTTCAAACTTTCTACTCTTTGAAAAAGGTGCCTGCAGGGAAAAAACACAGTTCACCTCAGCCAGTGTGATCAAAGAAACACCAGGCTGAAGATCCATGATAAAGTGCTGCAAACACATTCTTCTATAGGTTCAAATATAGGTTTAAATCACTTCTGCTTTTTGCAAGTGCATTTGAAAGGAGAAATAATATATTTTTTATTATTAATTTTTTTTTTTCTCCAAAGACACTTCCCTAAATTTTTATTTTCTTTGATATGTGTCCACTCCTCAATAGAACTGGTTCTTTTCCTGATATAGCCATTATTCATTTTACACCCCAGGCTAGTGAGGATCTCATTTACTGTTTCCCTGACTCTTCCCATGTGGTAATTGTTGGTATCATAAAGGGTTATTGCAATGTTTGCTCTCACCTCTTTCTTCTCAGCTTCTCAAAGACACACCCTACACTATGGAGTCCCCTCTCAGAGGTAAACCTACTTCCTCTTCTCTTTCCACTGCCTCAGATTGCAGATCCTGTAATCTTATTCTTGGAAATCTTCATATTTTAAACCATGGCCTCCATGTGTATTAACCAGATTAACCACACTGATTGCTCTCTTCTCTCCAATCTTAAAATGGGTCTCGGAATATTTCCTGAATATTCAGGTGCAGTGTAGCTTCTCCCAGACCACCATTGACAAGACTTGCCTTTTCAGGCCATGACAAATATCCATCCTTTGATTCTACTTCTGCCTTACAAACCTACCAATTTCCCTATTGTTTCATAGATTTTTCTCCACCAGCCATAAGCATTTTAGCAGTGCTGTGGAATTCACTCCAAACTTTCCTCACTTTCTTTTCCCTTTTCCCCTTTATTGGATGAGTTTTCTAGTGACTCTTTGCAGTTGGACTTTTCCTTTTGGTGGCTCAAAAGTTAAAGTCTTTCACTTGTACCAAGCTAGTAATGGGTTGTAAAATATGACTTGCTATTATATAGCCAGACATATCTGAATTTCCTGCACACATTTCAGTGCACGATGATAATGAACTGTGTCCTTCTGCAACACACGTGGAGGATAAATACCCAAATCCTGATATCTGTTTGGAAGCTCTTAGGTGCTCAAAGTCCTGGGAAAAACAAACATCCCCTGTGAAGAGATGGGAAGCACAAGTAAACCTGTGGGGAACAGACCATCCTACTAGCAAAGAAAGTGGAGAACATGTTTTCCATAAGGCAGCTAAACAACATCCCTGTGCTGTAGTTGCAATGAAGTTCTATAATCGGGCCTATGGCTAGTGAAATTCCTACAGGTGACTGTCAGAAGATTTAATATCACTGTTTACTGAATTATCAGCATGATAGTGAATCCTGTATGCCAGCACTTTGTGCCAAAGGAAGAAGATTGACAATGCAGACAATGGGATTCATCCAGGGGCAGGCCTCAAGCAATGTGGAGGGGTCGGCTATCATTATACTCACAACTTGTTGGAGCAAGTGCATCCCTGGTGAAACACCTTTAAGTTGCATGAAATCATCATTCTCCTCTCCAAATTGAGAGAATGAGTGAGGCTGGAGGTAATGTGCAGCCACAAATCAAGTGATGCTCTGTGGGCCAGCAGATCAGGCTTCTTGGTAAGAAAATGCCACCATGTACAGACATGTAGCCCACAAGGTGTCTGCACTGCGAGGAGAATATGGAAAATTAAAATGTAAGCAGTAAGGGGGAGATGTAAAATAACTGCTCACGTTTAATGAGAGACTGATAACACAGCAGCCTTCTGGGAGGTGATAACGGCAGGACTGGGACCCACGATAGAGGCAAATTTAATCTACATATGTTGTATTTTATTTTAATATGTCCACCCAGCCTGATACTCTGGTAAAACACACGTACATGAGGACACCATGCAACCACGATTCTCACTTGCTGTGCACCCACTGTTATCCATACCTTTGCAAAGCGAATGCAAAAATGCTGTGGTATTGGGATGGCAGAGTTTTCCACTTAATTTGTAAAGGCAGGTGATAAAAGACCAAAAGTAATGCAGGATGTAGAACTTAGACTACTGGGTTTTGTTCAGCAGTTTGCTTTATTCCATATTATAAATATACAGATGTCTTGCTTATTTTTGTTCTATTGATAAACACTGTGGAAGACCAAACTAATTGTGGAGGTAAAGTCAAAATTTTGTTTTGGGAACATATACTTGGCTATGTAAAGAAAAATTTTGTGTAAAATTGCATATTTAAGTTTCATCTGAATGTTTACCCCAAAGTTTGGTGACTGAAATACAGTTCTCTATTCTTTTAAAGGCTAGCAAAATGTTTTAGATCCTTTTTTATAATTATTGCACTTTTTAAAAAAAAATGTAGCTGTCAAAAAAAGAGAAATATTTATCCCAGAAAAAAAAAAAAAAAAAAAAAAAACAAAAAACAAACCCAAAAACAAAGCAACTCAAAGAGATAAGTAATCTTTATTTTACCAGAACCTCATTTGTGAATAAAAAAGTCAAATAATGCTAGCTATAGAAGCAAAGAAGGAGATCTAGAGTACAGGTCAGTATGTAGAACACTCTCTTTTCTCCAATCAACTGTCTCCACTGTTATTCTTAGCAAATACACCTTTGAGGACCAGTAACAGTTAACACAGAGAGAGATGATCCACGAACTTAGCAAAGGACAGGGTAGAACAGATGAGAAGTGGGCAGCGTTTTTATGGCAGGTTGACTAGATCTGAAGGATGGAAATGTTGTGTTACATCCCCAGGCTTTGGTTGTTCTGCTTAAGGAAGCTTGTGTTGGTTTTTATAGAGCACCGTGAGGCAAGACAAGCTCTCCCATATGGACTCCAAATGTTTTGTGTCAGCCCTGAAAGCACATTGCCCAATTATGATCTCAAATTAGTGATGATAATATCTAATAAGAAATTATGCAATTCAGGTTTCCAAGGGGTGGAGGAATTGAACAGGGCTTCAGCATGAGCAAGAGCATCAGTGGGGAGAACAGGATCTTCTCTGCTCCTTTCAAAGCAAAAGGAAAAATACCATGTTTTCTGTTTGGGGTAGTAAGAGCTCTGCCACCTGCTTCAATATATTTTAACCACTGAGCTTTTGCAACAGGGTATTTAATGTCAATCTGACATGTCCCCTATCCCATAGGATGTCTACAGACATCCTTTCAAGAATTCTCTGTAGATAAGACATATGGAAATTTTCAGTGATAATAATATTAAAAAAAAAAAAAAAAAAAAAAAAAAAAAAGGTAGACTGTCTTCAGAAAGAGCTCACTGTGGACATGCATTTCAGTTTCATGGTTTAATTCCTCTGTGAGATCTGTGGTACGTATCAAGAGTAAAACTTAACCTAATTACTTATTACTTCCAGGTCTGCAGCTGACTGTTTTTTCTATGGGTCTCATTCTCTCTATTTTTCAAGGAAAAATACAAAATAGGACTAAAGTCACATTAGCAAAGGAGCACTCCTTTTAAGCCCAATGTTGCCCAGCTTTCAGACAAAGATGCGACAATGCTTCTTAGTTAAAGTTTTATTCCATATTTTGCCATTTCATTGGTGATTTTTCTTTATTTAGTTTAATCCCTATGTCTCATTTTCCACTATAAAATTATTCCCCCAAAGGTATTAGGATAATGAAAGCAAAGAACTTATAAACAAAAAATACTGAACAAAATTGCTCTGAAAATGACAAGCCAGAGGAAAATAGGTTTGGCTTAGGGGTGAAGGAAAGGAGAGCTAGCCTTGCAGCTGTGGTGTGATATTCTAGATACTTCAAGTTTCTGGGAAATAAGTCCGTCTTTTGAAATCAAAATATAATGAAATCATTATACAGCACCAAAACCAGTAATGTATCACAGTAATTCATAGGAAATTAAATTGTGGAAGTGTTCTGTTCTGCTTTAGAAGGTCTAATTTCACTGCTTTCAAAGATCCTTCAGGGGCTGAAACACTGGACAGAATGTGTAGAGCCTGGAAAACCTAATATTTTGATCTCTAGTCTTAAATGTAAACTAATACAGTCGGGGTTTTTTGGTTTTGTTTCTTTGTTTTGTTTTTTGACTCCCAATATAGAAGATTTGGGGTATAAAGCATGAATAAATAGGTCATCTTTTTCTATATTGGAGATGAACTTGCCATTGATTTGCAGACGCATGTCTAAATGCACTCCTCCTCATCTGATTTAAATAACCTGGTAAAAGGTATACTGAAATATCCTGTCACAATTCTTTTGTTTGAGCAAATCTTGCAATTACAGCTGTGCCTTCCATATCAAAGTGCTGTGCACAAATCCTTAGAATGTTTTACCCTGTGTAGTTCAGCTAAATGATTTGTAGAAGTGAAGTGTTTGGAACAAAAAATTACTAATAAATAATCAGGAAAACAAAAAAAACAACCAACAACAAACAAATAACCCCCCCCCCAAAACCAAAAACAAACAAACAACAAATACCCAAAACAAAACAACAAAAACAACAACAAAAATAAAATTAGTTCTTTACCTATAGGACTGATTTTTTAGAGAGATTTGATTTTGGGACAGCTGAATGTAAGCAGTCATATATGAGGATTTAAGAATGTGACTATCACATTCAAAGATCAAATGGGCATAAGTTAAAGGGGAGAAACACATTTTATATAGATACAGATTCAAGTCCTTTGATAAACAAGCACTGAAGAAAAAAATTAAAATAATGTGAAAGGGGGATAACCCTTCCCATGGCTAGAAGAGAAAATAGGACTGGGCAGAATCCTGAGAAGCTTTTTAATCCTCCTGACTAACATAAATCAGTGTTTTAACCACACCTATATAAGATAATGTCCAATTTCCAAGAAATGTCCATTCAACTTCTTAAAATGTGGTTCTGGGTTGTGTCTCACTGGAAGTTAGCACCTGGTCTGGTAGAAGGTGTCCCTGCCAATGGCAGGCGGTTGGAACCAGATGATCTCCGTGGTCCCTTTCAAACCAAACCATTGCTATGATTCCGTAAGGAATATGATCAAATCTGAGTCTGCCTGGATAGTACAGTTCTGAAGAAGAAAGACAGTGTTATTTTAAACCTAACAAACCAGTTGGAGATAAAGCTGCTCAAATGCCAGCTGACATGCCTCAGTATTGACAGGTTAGCTTAGACAGCAAGTTACTTGTGCTGAGCACTTTGAACACCCAGTGGGAAAAACTCAAATTCCATGGCTTAACTCTTGGAATCACGGTCTGCTAGGGAATTGTTTCAACTGAAAAATGGTGCTTTTTTTCAGTCTTAGCAGGTGTCCACAGCATTACAGACAGTATGATAATAGAGGCATAGACTCAGCAGGGACATGATCAGAAGCTAGGGAGGTCAGAAAATGAACATAAGCAGAAAACATCATGTTTAATCAAGAGAGAAAGTGCAACCCAAGGCCAAAAAAACAAAAAACAAAAAAAAAAAAAAAAAAAACAGAGAGAGAGAGATGTAGTTGTGGCACATTCTTTAATAGCAATGAATCAGGACAGTCAGGGTGGAAACTGACTGATATTGACATTGCTACCTAAACCTTTCTGAGAAGCCCAGAGATACCCAAGATGAAATTTACAACAACAAAAAAAATCCTCACAGAGCTCAACCACACAAACCTCAAGTTTTGTCATGTTCTTACTGTCAGATTACCAATCCAGCAAGCAATCACCTGGCAATCAGATGGGCTGATGAGCAGCACACTGGGCCATGCCATGTAAGACAGGATGTCTTTCTGCATTCATAAAGCATGGCTTCACTGTGCTAATATACTTGAAAGAGGCAATCCTCGCTCTAATGAACTTTCAAGCTCAGCAGAAGCAAAAAACCCATCCAAGAGTAAAATCCAAATTATGTACATATGCCAGGGAAATTCCTCGTTTTCTTAATCAAGGAAGTTTCATCATGGTCTTCTTGAGTGAGGCATTTGTAAGGAAAAATGGTCATTCGTTCTCCATCTAAATATTTTGGAAGAACAGCTGAAGTAATGTAAAAAAGTTACCTACATTATAGAGTCTAGCTGGAACAGACCACAATTAATTCAATACACAGTAATAACATGAGCTTCTAAAAGCTCTAAATCATGCAGTGAGTGACAGGGCAGTTAAGTTCATTTGATATTGAATAGCACAGAACTTTAACAGCAAAATTTCTTTCCAGATGGCACAGTGAAGAAAAATGCCTCAATTGCAGGGTACTCTAACAATGTTTTTTATATACACATTAAAAAAAAAAAAAATATATATATATATAGACATGTTTATTATCATACAATAATAATCATGATATGATATGATATGATATGATATGATATGATATGATGATATTGATTTGATTTTATATCTAGATCTGTATCTGTATCATGATTGGTCAACTATCATGACAATAGATGTACTGGAAAATCCTTTAAACTAGCTAATTCTCTGAACTTCAAATTTGTCTGTAGAGCACAAAATTTTCTTCTTGTACTTAAAAAAAAAAAGAGGGTTTAAACTCTCTGATCAGGTTTCTGGGACACCAGAGCAGGAGGTTTTACTGGATGACCTTGTGAGATCCCCTCCAGCCTTTGATCACAAAGAGTCCAAACCCCTGTATAACAGGAAGCAATCATTCACTGAGCAGCAAAACCATGAGGCAGATGCTCTCTGTGAGACCGGCATCATTCACCAAGAGACCTGCCAGGCTGTTCCCACTGCTCCCTCGAGCCCTTCCTTGATCCAGTCAAGCCACTGTCAAGGGAAAAGAGCTTCAGATCAGTCTCTGGTCAGCCAGAGATTCTCCTCTGAGAGTCAGAGTCTTTGGCTCATCTTTTAAAAGCCAGGCAGCTGGAGGTGCTCCACAGGTCTGAGAGTTAGGTCAGGCAAATGTCCTTCCCAGAGGCATGAATCCATGCTTGTAGGGGTCTGCTGCATTCCTGAGAGGAGTCATTCTGGGAGGCAGACCATCAAGTGATTCACTCAAAGTCTGGCCAGCTTTAACTCTCCTCATCTGGGCTTGTTTCCTGATGAAAGAGTAAATCTGTTAATTTCTTTCTGGTTCTCTCTCAGCACTTGAGATCAGCAGCACTGTAATCAAATAAATAAATAAAAATCTGTGAGCACAAGTAGGAAAGGGACTGTAAGTGCTCTGCTGACATCTTCAGTGTATATTGCAGCTAACTGCATCCACCTACAACCAAACAAAATTGACTCAGTAAATTATCTTTTAGCTACATTGACACCATTTGTCCTCATTTTGGCCACTTCAATGCACACAGCTCAACTGTTTTTGTATGTCCCTAATGCAATTCCTTGAGTCCCCAGGTTCCAGTGACGTTGTCTTGTAGATACATTTCAATCCTTGGCACTGAGGCGATGCAGAAATTATTCATTGTTTAGGGGGCATCCTTATTTTTAGCCTGAGTTTATTATTTGTTTTCTGCTTTGTTTTGGGTTTTTTACACCAAAGAAGTTAATTCTCTCAAGTTCGGCCCGAAACTAGGACAAGGAAGAAGAAAATTAAGCAAAATTCACGTTGTGTTGTAAGAGAAGTTAAATTGACAACATCAGCAGCACAAGTAGGGGAAAAAAAATTTCTGTTACTTGACATGCTTCTGAAAATGGGACATTAGAAATCACATCAGTCTGCTCTGCCCATTCCCAAACCTGGAAGAACTAACAAACAGGCACAGTTTAAAAATAATACTGGAGATAGAGCATTAATTCTTATCAGGAATATCAAAAAGTGTGGTTTTCAGATTTTGTCACATGGTTTCAGGCCCAAGTGGCTGAGGCACAGCAAAGGTGTATACCTTCCAGCACCAGGTACAAACACCAGCAAAACCTCCTTCAAAAATACAGATCCATTTATATGTAATATGTTTAGCATGATATGGCTCCCTCAAAGAAAAATCAGTGCCAAGCTACGACTTCAAATAACCATTACAACCCCAGAAATGGTGGTAGCAATACTGAGGTGGGTGCAATGGTCCAAGTTTCTCTCATGCAAGTGTACAAGCTCATGAACATCATCATCCCCTGCACCACAGATAGGTGTTCCTTCAGCCACAGTGATTAGGAGAGGAAGCACAGTTCACTGGGTCCCACTAAAGCTCATGAGAATTTAATTTTTGCTCCACAGAAGGGAAATGCAGGTCAGTGATGAGAATGTTGGAATGCTGTCTCTTCTACAAATATCTCCAATCCTTTCCCCTATCTGGAAGTGACGCATAGCTAAAACACAGGGTTTCAAAAACTCGCAGAAGAAATTTAGTTTGTCTAGTAGCTGTTCTCAAGAGTAGTAACATTTATTTATATTGTTGTAATACTGAAAAAGTAGGTGTTAGACTGATAAAAAGTGGAAGAAAAAAGAAATTTTCTTTTTTTCCCAAAAGCACTCACTGTTTTCATACGAGAAGAATGCATGACCTTTTAAATGACCCGTTCTACATGGATCCCAGTGAACAACCCAAATAAAGCTGGCAATTTAACACCGATGTAATTCCATTGAAAATCAGCAGAATTACATCAGCATGAGGTCAGAAAGGGGACATAGGCCCAGATTCTGCAGACACTCACAGAATGTAGGAAGAGGTATAGAAATCAGATTGTATGGGCAGCACTGACCTCAGTGGAGGAAACGTGTGCTCAAACCAGCAAAAGGGAAAAAACCAATGTGGTAACTATAGCAGGCATCTATTTAATTGTGTCTTATGTTTAAACTATTCCTTTTTTAATTAAATCGTTGAATTCAGCAGTATAAGGGAAACCAAGGAATCCTCATACTTTGAACATGAAGAAATAAATTATAATTTGTTTGAAGGATTAGTGCTGTCTGGTTTGATTTTAATAAAGATAAGAAAGCAAAAACAGAGACATGGATCCATACAACCCCTCATAATGAAGCACATGGCTTTTCTCTACTCAAACAACAGAACAGAGGTATTAAACATACAGTACAGATTTAACAAACTATCATTTGTGTTCTTTGTGAAGGTTTTAAAAGGGATTTGGAAACTCCTCTTGCCAGAGAATCCGTGCTTTACCTTCAAATTTTAAAACGACTTCTGAATTCCCTTTGATGGATTTTGTTGCATCAGGTTCCAAAGAAGACTCTTTACATATCAGACCATCAGGCTTCCCTGTCGATCTTTGGACTGCTTGCTTTTGGGTGATTGTTCAGGGAATCAGCCGTTTCCTTCAAATTCAGGGAAGCCTACATTCTCTTAAATGACAAAGATGTAATTTAGACAGCAATGATGGATGAATCCATGGTTTTGACACTGCAGCAGGCCACAGGGATTTGGTTCTACTGCTAGCTCTGCTTCTTTTTTCTTGTGAAATGACCAGAAAACATCTGTGTCAACTTTTCACAAATAGGCACCATACTTTCTGCATTTGGCCTACATTTCCCTAGTAAAACACTGTTTTGAAAAAGATGGAAAATTCTGATCATGGTAAGAGTTGGTCTGTTTGGTGATGTATTAGTGTCACTATTAAAACCAATGCACTTCCTTTCTTTGCTGACAGGGAAGAATTGCAATTGTATTCCAGAGAAAAAGTACAGAGAACACCCAAAAAAGAAGAATAATACACCCAAGAAGAGAATAATCAGTAAATGCAGCAGGTGGGTGATACCCCAGGAATGACAAGCTGACTGAAAAAAGGGAGACCAGGCAATACTAACAACACAAGTAATCCTTGCTCCAAAATCGAGGAGAAGGAGAAAATGCAGGAGAGACAAATCTGTTTGCACCACAGCTTCTGCATTTTTATGAAGAGCATGGGAAAAAATCATGCAGGAGGTAAAAATTAGGTCTAGTTGAGAAGACAAATGCAAAAGAACATCATGAACAGACAGTACCAAAAAATATAAAACAAAAAGGGTGATGCCAGTTGGAAAGAAGAGTAAGTAAAATGAGACATTTCCTCCATACAGAAAAGATTCTAAAAAATCCCTCCAAAACCCCAAAAAAGGGAAGTCTTGGTCTGCTACTCAATGAGGAGAAAAAGATACTGGCAGATGGCACTATTCAATGCCTTTTTGGTTCACTCTTCAGAGGTCCTCTGCAACCAGGTGGCAAATCCAGTGAATGCCATCAACATGAAGAGCAAATCATGTCGAAACAACATTATTTCTATCTCTGACAGAGAAACTGACCTCATGTGGATGGAGACAGTAGGCCTCATCTAAATCAAATTTAGTAAAGCTTTTGAATTTATCTAGGAAGATGTCCTAATAAATAATCTAAAAGCATTTAAATGAAACTGTACTGTGAGTAAAAAGTGGTTTGAAATCATACCGAAACAATAATTATTAACAATTAAATCTAAAAGTGTTTCAAAGAGAATTATGCATAGTTCTGCCTCCAGAGGTGTCTTGTGCCAGTCAAGTCCTTTAGTCTGTTGTCTCAGTGAAGGCAGGGGATGGAGATCCATGTGATGTCAAAGACACTAGGGTTATTGACGACTTAAAAGCCATGGAAATATCTAGGAATGGTCTACACCAATTTGTAGCATGGGCAACAAAGAGGAGGAGCTGGAAGCCAACAGGGTTGATGGTTTGTGCACAGGAATAAGGGAAACGGACAACAAGGCAGACATGGTAGGAGTCTGCTACAGATTGCCCAGACAGAAGGGATGAGCAGATGAGATACGCTATGAGCAGTCCCACTTGTTCACCCTTGTACTCATGGGAAACTTCCACTGACCATGTGACTGCTGGAAATACAACTCAGAGAGAGAAACAGTCTAGAAGGTTCCTGGAGTATGTGGCAGAGATGTTCCTGACATGGGGAGCAAGGCAGTTCATGAAAAGAGAAGGGCTGGTGGGTGGTGAAAGTGTTGGAGGCCATCTTGGGCAAAGTGACCATTAAATGAGAGAGGTTTTGATTCTCGAAGTAAGGAGGGGAGCAGCAGAACTGCCACCTTGGACTCCTGAAGGGAAGACACTGGCCTGGTTAGAGGACTGACTGAGAGAGTCCTTTGAGAGACCATCCTGAAGGACAAAGTCCAGGACATTCTCCAAGAAGGAAATTCTCAAGGCTTGAGAGCAGACTGTTGTCATGTGCCAAAAGATGAAACAGTGGTGAAGACTGACCCTGCTGAACATAAAGCTGGGTCTAGAACTCAAGCTAAAAAGGAAACTTTTTCACATTTGGAAAAAGGATCGGACCACTCAAGAGGACAACAAGGATGTTGTGAGGTTATTACACAGAGATAAAACTAAGAGGGCCAATGCCCAACTGGAACCTAATCAAGGTACTGCTGTAAAAGACAATAAAAATATTTCTAAAAATCCACCATCAGCAAAAGGAGGACTAAGGACAACATCCATCCTTCACTGGATGCAGGTGGAAATAGTGACCAAAGGTGAGGAAAAAGCTGGGACACTTTAATGCCTTCTTTGGGTCTGTCTTTAAAAGTAAAACCAGTTCTTCAAAAACCCCGAGCTGGAACATAGAATGGAATGAAGACTGCATAATCCAAGTGGAAGTGATTAGTGACCTCTACACCTGTTAGGCACACACAAGTCCATGGTACAAGATGGGAACTTCCCAAGGAATTCCACTGAGAGATCTGACGGAAGAGCTCACTAAGATACTTTCAGCCGTTTACCAACAGTCTTGGCTACACAGGGAGGTCCCAGGACTGTGAGTTG
This sequence comes from Hirundo rustica, assembly GCF_015227805.2. NCBI lineage: Eukaryota > Metazoa > Chordata > Aves > Passeriformes > Hirundinidae > Hirundo > Hirundo rustica. The sequence goes on along the minus strand of NC_053488.1, from coordinate 78,063,762 downwards.
GAAAATTTGAAAAGGATCTACAAGAATGTCATATTTCTAAAGGATTAAAAGAAGGAGATGGGGAATCACAGAGCTACAGGCCTCAGTGCCAGGGAGGCCATGGAGCAGATCACCCTGAGTGCCATCAGCAACAGGAACAGGACAACCAGGGCATCAGGCCCAGCCACCCTGGGTTTAGGAGAGGCAGGTCCTGCATGAACAACCTGATCTCCTCCTGTGCTCAGGGGGTGAGGGAAAGGCTGGCGATGTGTCTGCCTGGACTTTACAAAGGCTTTGACACCTTCTTCTGCAGCATCTCCTGGAGAAACTGGCTGCTCAAGGCCTGGCCCTGTTCTCTGGATGAACTGGCTGAGGACAGGGCTGGGGAGTGGTGGGGAATGGAGGGACATGCAGCTGGGCTGGGCACCAGTGGGGTTCCCATGGGATCAGAGCTGGGACCAGGCCAACATCTTCATCAAAGGTCTGGATGAGGAGATCGAGGGCTCCTCAGTCAGTTCCTGACAGCACCAGGCTGGGTACGAGTGTGGATCTGCTGCAGGGCAGGAGGGCTCTGCAGGGGGGTCTGGACAGGCTGGGTACATGGGACGAGGCCAGTGGGATGAGGTACAACCAGGAGAAATGCTGGGTCCTGTCCTTGGGTCACACAAAGCCAACCTGCAGCTCCGGGCTGGGGAGAAGTGCCTGGAGAGCTGGAAA